>NC_057799.1:124109179-124198626 GCF_018294505.1 Triticum aestivum
CCAACCCACCCCAGCCGTAGCGTATTTTCTGAAGGAAAAAAGATGATATCCTTAGATTAAATTGATTGCAGTCATTTGGCATACCTAAAGATGTATATTTTCTCTTTGAACCCCCCCCCCCTTGATTCTCCGCTAGCTCAGCAACTGGTGGGTGGCACGGCAGCCCCCTGAGGGGGAACGGGGAAAAGAGTGGGTCGCGAGGCACTCCGGAGGAGGAAGAAAGGCGAGAGGGGGGAAGCAAGGGAGGCGGAAGAGAACCCCATGTACACTACATTGAGCTGCCAGCGGAGACGGTGCTTCTTTTGGCGCTTGGTATTGCTGGCGAGGATCTAGCAGTATCGGAGGATGCGTTGGGACAGCTCCGGTCGGTTTTTGACTCGCCGTTGCACGAGCCACAGTTGAGGGCAATTGCAGCCATCTTTGGCAAGTCCATCCCCGCGAACCTGTCAGGAGAGTTTTCACATGCGGGTGAGGTAGCTGTGTAGCTGATCAGCTACGTGGATGCTGACATGGGGGAGATCTATTCTTGCCCAATGTCGCACAACGCGTTGGAGTTGGTGTGTTGGAACGTTAGAGGTCTAAATAGTCCGGCAAAGAAGAAAGCTTTGAGAGAGTTTGCGGACTCGGCGCGTGTTCCGATTTTTTGTATCTTGGAGACCAAGCTCGAAAGAGTTGACCAGTTTGTGATTATGCAATGCCTCGGACCTGCTTACGATGGCTTTTTCTATCTCCTTGCTGATGATACTAGAGGGGGGATTTTGGTGGCTTGGGAGTCTTCGAAGGTGCTTGTGTCTAACCTAGTGAATGGCACTAATTTCATCACTGGTTTTGTCTCGCCTCGGGATGGTTCTTCTTGGTGGCTCTCGGTGGTTTTTATGGGCCACAAGAGGATGCCCAAAAGTTGATATTCCTTGAGGAGCTTGCGGAGAGACGATTGCTATGCCCTGGGCCATCGCTCGTCATAGGAGACTTAAATCTTATTCTTCACGCGTCAGACAAAAACAATTCTCTGATTGATCGCAGGATGATGGGGCGATTCAAGCGCTTTGTGGATGACCAGGCACTTAAAGAATTGTTCCTGCATGGACGGCTATATACGTGGAGTAATGAGAGGGAGGTGCCTACGATGACGAAGATTGACAAAGCCCTTGTTTCGGTGGAGTGGGAGCTGGATCACCCTGACTGTCTACTGCAGGCTCTGTCTACGGCTACGTCAGATCATTGTCCGTTGTTCCTATCGCTTGAGGAGCAATTTCTTCACGAGAAGAGGTTTAGGTTCGAACTCTTTTGGACCAAGCTGGATGGTTTCTTGGAAGCAGTGGAGGAGGGTTGGACTTGTGATATGGAGATTGTGGACCCTTTTCATAGACTTGATATCTTGTTGAGGAACACGGCTAAACACCTCATCGCGTGGGTGCAAAGGAAGGTGGGCAACATCAAGCTGCAAATCGCGGTGGCTAAGCTAGTCATTCTTCGCTTTGATTGTGCTCAGGAGAGGCGCTTGTTATCCGTGGAGGAGTGTTGGCTTAGGTGCACCCTCAAGAAACTGATCTTGGGATTGGCCTCCCTGTAAAGAACAATAGCTCGGCAGAGATCTCGGATCAGATGGCTCCAAGCGGGCGATGCAAACACGCAGCTATTCCACCTGGTTGCTAATGGGAGGAAATCCAAAAACTTCATACCGGCGCTCTCGGTCAATGGTCAGATCATCACAGACCAGGAAGGAAAAGAGGATGCGTTCTTCGATGCCTATAGTGATCTGCTTGGGAAGGATGTGGCTTGGGATCACACCTTGGATTTGGAGTTCTTGGGGATCGAGGCAGTTGATCTTTCGGAGTTGGATATGCCTTTCATGGAGGAGGAGATATGGAAGGTGGTGAAGGACATGCCCGCTGATCGAGCGCCCGGGCCGGATGGGTTCATCGGCATCTTCTTCCAGAAAGCTTGGGGCATTGTGAAACAGGATGTGATTGCCGCCTTCAACAAGCTGTTCCTTGATAATGGACATGGTTTTGGGAGATTGAACCAAGCCCTCATCACGCTTATTCCTAAATCTGCGGAGGCCTGCCAGATTAGGGATTTCAGGCCCATTAGCCTGATCCATAGCATCCGGAAGATGGCTGCGAAGCTGCTGGCGTCCAGACTGGGGCCTAGGATGGGAGAGCTGGTCCATGTCAATCAATCTGCGTTCGTTAAAGGCCGGAATATCCACGATAACTTCCTGCTAATTCGGCAGATGGCTAGGAAACTGCACAGGAGGAAGGCCAAAGGTGTGCTGGTCAAGCTTGACATATCTAGAGCTTTTGACTCCCTGTCTTGGCCCTTCTTGTTTGAGGTTCTACGTGCAAAAGGTTTCCCGGAGAGATGGCTGGGCTGGATTGCTACCTTGCTCAGATCGATAAGCTGAGTTATTGTCAATGGCTGCGCTGGGGCTAAATTCATGCATGCAAGAGGACTCCCACAAGGTAACCCCATATCGCCGCTGCTTTTTGTCATTGCAATGGACGTCCTCACGGCGATGGTGATCAAGGCACATGACAGCCAGATTTTGAGCAAAATGAATGGATGCAGTCCCATGCAAAGGTTGTCCTTATATGCGGATGACGTGGTGCTATTCATTAAGCCGATCCGATCCGATTTGATGCTGGTGAGGGACATGTTCGAGTTGTTTGGCAAGGCCGCTGGATTGAAAGTTAACTTTGCGAAATCCTCGCCTATCCTCATCAGGCCGGAGGACGGGGATGAGGAGCTTGTCAGGACAGCGTTACCGTGGAAGATTGATCAATTTCCTTGCAAGTACCTTGGGTTGCAACTAAGCATCAAGTACCTCACCAGATCGGAATGGCAACCGATTGTGGATGCGGCTCTGAAAATTTTGCCAGGATGGCAGAGGGGGATGGTTACGAGGCCTGGTAGATTGATCTTGGTAAACCAAGTAATGAGAGCAAGGCCAACTCACCGTCTGATTGCGGCCGAGGCTCCTAAGTGGGCTCTAGAAAAGGTGGACAAAGGGTGCAGGGCGTTCTTCTGGGCAGGAACGGATGAGATCCATGGTGGGAAGTGTTTGGTTTCCTGGAGGAAAGTTTGTCGTCCCAAAAAGCTTGGCGGTCTTGAAGTGATTGATCTCTTCAAGCAAGGGATTTCTCTTCGGCTAAGATGGGAGTGGTTGAAAAGAATGGATGTTCTCAGGCCTTGGCAAGATTTGAACTTAACGCCAGACAAGCTAGTGGAGGCAACTTTTGGAAGCCTTGTTAAGTGAAAAGTGGGGAACGGGTTGAAGACCCTGTTCTGGAAGGATCGATGGGTCAATGGAGCTACTGTGGGGGAAATTGCGCCGGCCATAAGAGCGTCCATCAGGACTCGTACGGCTAACCGCAGAACAGTCAAAGATGGTATGTGGATGCACTCATGGACTGAGGACATTGTTGGGGAGCTGAATACAGAGGGGTTGGTGCAGTTCATCAAACTTTGGCAAGTTCTAGTGGCCTTTCATCTCATACCAAATGAAGAGGACGCGCCAATCTGGGCATGGAATGAGGCAGGGATATATACAGCCTCCTCGACCTATAGCATGCTCTGTGAGGGAGCCATTGAGATGCAGGCGGCTGGGCCAATCTGGAAAGGCACGGCACCTTTGGGGTGCAAGTTGTTCATATGGCTAGCGGTGTAGTATCGCTTATGGACAGCGGATAGGAGATTCAGGCATAGATTACAGGACGAAAGGTCACCCTGTTATCTATGCGAGCAAGAGGAAGATACAGTTGATCACATTCTTATGCAATGTGTGTATGCAAGGCAGGTCTGGTTCCTTTGCTTTTCCAGACTGCGGATAAGTCTGACACTCCTACCTTCCAATCAGGACAACTTGGATAACTGGTGGTGTAGGGTGAGGAAGAGGTTGGACAAGGCCTCCAGAGCTGGCTTTGACTGCATCGTGAAGCTCATCGCTTAGTGCCTATGGAAACAACGCAACATGAGAGTGTTTAGTAGTGGGGTAGTGAGGAACGAGTTGGGCACGGTGGATTTCATTTTTCAAGAGCTTAGTGTGTGGGCGAAAGCCGGAGTTGCGGAGTTCAACATCTTTGTGAGTAGTCCGTAGTTTGAGTGGAGTGGAGGTTGTGTTGGATGTCGCTTGTGGCATTTAATTAACACTTAATCTTTTGTACATATCCTTTCTTCCTTCTATAAAGCTATGGTACGCTCTTGCATACTCTAAAAAAAAAGAGCTGCCAGCGCTCAACACGATGGTCCATAAAAGATTGTCAGATCTAATAGTGTTGTGGCAACAATCATACAGACTACTGTGCGCAATCAAATAGATTTGCAAAGGCAATAGTGGCACATGATAAAAGCAGGCCACAGCCGTCTTCAGCACGGATTTCTGTTCACGGCCACTCCCTTGGCAAAGACCAGAAGAATCGGAGACTCGGACCATGCCAACCTCTTGTCGGCCTTCCCAATCCCATCCCAGCCAAATATACACGCACTCTGCCTAACAGTGATGTAACTCAACAAAGACAGGGAAGGAGGACACATCGTTGTCACCAACAATGCAGTCTTCTGTTTCAAAGATCCGAAATCAAACCATGCAGTTTCCTTGTTTCGAAGATCCGAAATCAAACCTTGCGTACCACCAGAAACTTCAAATTTGCAAAAACTTCAGAAAAGGACGGGTGGAACAGGCGAGGAAAACTTTCAAAATTGCAAGCTTGGATATGAGAAGACATCCAGCAGCTCAAACCTTGCGTACCACCAGAGTGATACCACTGCAGTCACTAGATGGGACGGACGAATAAGAAGGTGAACATTATAGAGTCTGTACAGCACCCCCAGCTAACTAAATGGGGGTGGAAACCAACCACAGCAGCTCGACAAAATTTGGTACACGACAACAGGCGGTGCGACAACTTCTGTCAGGAAAAACACAGCCCACACGTACACCTCTTTCTATCCCGGATATTTAGCTCACTGAGATTACCTTACAAAATTTCAAGCCCGGGTAGGAGAACAAACAACCAATTCACTCTGGTGAGAAGTCTCCAAACGAATAAATGGAACCCTGTTGTATTTTTTTTTCTCTCATGACAAACTCTTGGGTTATACTTCCATGCATCCGATGACATGCGGTGAACAGTCAACTTCGCCACGGCAGCCATATAGTCTGTAAAAATGTTCCCGCAGTATACATCTGCAAGCATACAAAAGGCCAGTTCAAACTGTATGCAGATAGCACACAACTAAAATGAGGAATGGTGGGTGAAAGTACATATAAATATTTAGTTTATCGAAGATGCAAACGAAAATAGTGAAAACTTTAAACAGACTACCACCAAAAGTTCAAAAGGATGCATCGCATTACACTGCTTGGTGAAGGACATGTCACATGTTTATGGAATTCATGATAAATGCATTCAGGACTTCCGCTCTTACAAATCTCTATAGGTTCGTTAAGCCATCAGAATGGAAGAATTGATCGATAAGATGCACAGTTCTTAAGAATACAAAAAAGATGGAACATACATAGCAAGATAATAATAGATAGGAACAAATAACTATGTGAATGGCAAGACAATACCTTCTAATCTCAGAAATGGTAGCTTTATATACATCACTGATACAACTACCCTGCAAATTTAAATGAAGTAAAGAAAGAAAATAGGATTGAAATAATAGTGGCAAAATAGATAGGAAAAAAACAACGTAAATAAGTCAGAAATAGCTACCTATACTCAAATCATACAGCTGAGGAGTCTTCTGGCAAACAGATTGAAAATGAATAGAAAGATGCTATCTGAACACAAGACTCCCATTCTGCTGTTGTCTTATTTTCTCGATAAGTGATTGATAAAATGACCTGAATGCCTTTATGTCGTTTCCCTGTTGAAGAAAAAAAAACTACATTGATTACAACAAGAAATATTCTATTACAAAGTGAAGACTTTAATATGCTACAAATAAGATCAGGTATTCATGAATCATGGACAGCATCTATAATTATTCCACATTACAAAGAAACAACCCTCACAGAGTAATAGGACAAACAAAAGATGGGAGTCATCGACTAATCAATGTTACTTTCAAGTCTCAGTTAAGCAACCTTCCCAAAGCGGGCAAAAAAAGATGACTAAACCCTCCAATTAGAGCTGTGTGGAACCAACTCTAACTGGATACAAACTGGCACACCAGGGATTCAAGGAAACAGTAGATAAACTCTAGTTTCCCTAATACTTAAGACCCTAACCCAACTATCCTCTCCAACCACACCAGCTATGGAACCCACAGGCCGAAAAGCATCCCCAGGCAACGGAATAGCCCTGAGATCCAACAGTTCATCCATCACCATTTCTCTGAAGTCACAAGTTAAGAGCTACTCCCTCCGTCCCATAATATAAGATCACTTCGCAAGCTAAAACAGCTTGCGAAACGATCTTACTGAGATCCAACAGTTCATCCATCACCATTTCTCTGAAGACACAAGTTAAGAGCTACTCCCTCCATCCCATAATATAAGATCGTTTCGCAAGCTAAAACAGCTTGCGAAACGATCTTATATTATGGGACAGAGGGAGTAGTATATACTCACCGTGTGAACAACTACATTTTGTTTCCTAAGAGATGATACTAATAATAGTTTCCTAACTTAAATGTCATACTGATGGCACATCCATCAACCTGACAATAGTCCGGTATCAAAAATAGTCCAGAGACATGTAGGTTCAGTTTTTGAGAACAGTGATTCAACTTTTTGAGTTTGCATATAGCAACTTCGATGTCTATTCTGGTATTATTACAGCAACTGGTGAAATTGCCCGCTTAACTTTGCGGCTATGTACTACAACTCGTATGTTTACAATTGAGAATATAGTCGTATTTGCTGTACACTCTAAAGCCTGTGACTGAAGCACAAGTTGTATTTGTTGTACCCTTGTACTAATGTACTCACTCTGTAAACTTTTGCAGTGATCTAAGAGGTCTTATAAAAGTTTACAGAGGGAGTAATAGATATAATGTTGACATAGATCAATTGGCAGTCATAATCTGGCTCCAACATAATAAGTTGTGTGTGCTGTAGATTCTACTCTTTTTTTCTTAATCACGAGAGAATTTCTAGTCTTAAGAACAAAGGTGGTTCCTCTGATCCACCATACATATATATAGATATAAATATAGATTAGGAACCAGAAATAACACGAGGTCAATATAAGATTGTACCTGTAACTTTTGGTAGTACTGTTCAGCTAGCTCTGGTGGGCAGTGAGCTTCTGGAAGAGCTTTTGCTACAAAATTTACAATGAAGTCCTCCCCAAATCTTTCATACATAACCTTCTGAGCCATCACAATTTCACCAAAGACAACAAGCTAGAAGAAATAAACCAATTGGTCAATACATCACCATGTACTTTTGAACATAAAGAATTGGTCAATATATCACCATGCAACAGCATGCAGATTTTAACTACAATGCTGCTGCAAAATGACGGCACAGGAATTCTGAAAGTCAACAAAACATACTGGTGCTCTATGGAACCCACGTTACAGCTATAACTGTCTGAACTGCATTAGTACATGTTCAGTTTTGACTCCACGCGCTCTAATTATCAATCATCATCATGAATCAACAAAATCACTTGTCTAGGATGGCCAACTCAGCATCTCGTTTTGTACAACTCTATCAGTTTAAGGGAAAAGCTAGAGTGGCCAAAACAAAGTTTTCCCCAGTTAAAATGGAACTGACCAGGTAATTGTTCTACAATCCCTTGCATAGTAGAAAACTTAACAGGTTGGGCAATGATACATGTACACTCTTTTCTGCCAAAGGTCAGATTGATATAGTGTGTAGCTGAGAACTAAAACTATATAAATTTCATATGGTAAAGGGTAAATGCCATCACCTTACGCTTTTCTGGAACTTATCGCTTGGGATTTTTCAAAATCCCATCTACATCCGTCCACCCCAGTCCTCTCTGGGGGAAGGACCCAAGATGGTGGGGTAATCTCTAAGGATGATTCAGTTACAAAATTGGATGGATTAAAAACAGCATATGGCTAATAAGATCTTAATGCAACTCTTCACTCTGGAACGTCACAGAAATAGAGGCTTCATACAGCCATATTACACTAAGTGTAAGGTTTAGAATTTCCCTTACAATGACAGAACTAGACTTTATTTTTCTTGAGTGAAATTCCCGGGATATTTAAGAAAGCTGATATGAACTACGGGACAACAGACTAAATAATCATCCTGGACAAATTGAAATTTATATTACTTTGGAACTGTGGCTGTCCCAAATTTATATTGCCATTTTCCTTGGTAAACCTGGTGTAGGCGGTAAGAAATCTAACTTACCAAGTAATGCAATATAATATTAAGTAACTATCACCACAGGAAGTTGCAGTGTTCACAAAATTTGATGCCTATAGCTCCCACTAAGATGGGTGTCACTAAGTTTACGGAGGTTCAGATAGAGCCGGACAAACAGCCAAATAATCATGTAAAGTTTACTTTCAACACAGCAAACACAAGGATTGCAAGTTGCAAGATTATTACCGTATTTGCATCACGTAAATCAAATGATTTTTCAAGGACACTGTATAAACAGCAACCAGTAGCAAACTTCTCAATCATGAATACTCGGAAGCCAGGAAGCTGATGAAACAAGAAAGTAAAAACAGGAACACATGAGATTTATGAGTAATACAACTGTCCAGGTACTAGAGAGACACTTAACAGCGCAAGATCAAACAGAGTGAACACAGCAATACCTTATCATCAGCTTTGGATGTAGTGCACCAGTCTTTTATAAGTTTGACAAAAATCTGCACACACGCCTAACAAAACCATAATCAAGATGTAAGTGAACAGTGGAAGTGGAGAACATAGCTATATTTCATCGCAGGAAAAAAAAGAAGTGGAAAATAGCTATAATAAAAAGAAATATTGTAAATCAAGATAACTGGAATCCTGACCTTCCGGAGCAGTATATCTTTATGACTGCATGAAGTAAACAAAAGTAGCTGCATTATGGTTTCCAAATACTGCCTACAGGTAGGAGCAAGGAGAACTGCAGACAAATCATGTGTAACCATCCCATGGAGGAATGTGTATAATGTCCTCTGCAGCTCTTGCAGTTCACGCATTTCCTGCAACAGTAAGAAATGAATACAGTATATAAGGAAGCCTGTAATTCATCTAGAACCCAATTGACGCCTACCAGAATAAGGAAAGTAGGTAGAATTAAAGGATGCAGGCAATAAACTAGCCAAGGACAAAAGCTAGCTACACAAGGTGAGGTGACGTATATAACGACATTATTGCAAAAAAAATGAGCAACCAGCAGAAGCGCCACCAATTCATTAAGGGAGGCGGAATTTACAGAGAGGGACGCATGTCTTTAATGGAACATGTGAAGGCCAATGACAAAGGGGACAACTCGTCCTTGATCAGAACCCCCAGGGTGGGCTGCCCGAAAGCCCAAGCCCAAGCACACGACAAACTATCAAATACGGCAAAATCCAAATGCTTACAAAATAAAAAATAATAAGTTAAGTAGTATATGGCCACTGAAGGTAATGCCACCGAGTATAATGACTAAGATGGGCAGTTCTGAAAAGCTTGTCGATGTCAGTAGATAGTTTTGCCAGAGGTTAACTGGAGTTGCACCATCAGAAAGAAACAAAGAAGAAAGGAAGTATGACACCACGGGTAACAAAGAGGTTCACGTGGTACATGTATATCCCTATCAATCCAATACATTTAGATCTAGAAGGCACTAGTAAAGTACTCCCACCGAGACACTTGTTTTGGGACGGAGGTAGTATTTAGCATTCTAGGATCACAGAGACGAATACAAGAACAGGAAGCTACAAACATGAAAATAAATAAAACTATTGTTTACGGATGTGATTAACTTTACCTCGGTATTGCCTGCAGGACCAGTAGAAAAGGCATCTTGTGACAATATCACAGACATACGACTTGCAATAGTAGGAAAGACATCCTCCAGTATGCCACTTGCTGAAGAATTAAACTTGCATATTATTTGGTTTAACAATACAAGGAAGTCCACCATATCTTTTGCCTGTATGGAAACAAATAATGATGTGAGCAGCCCAGATGGAGCAACATAATTTTAGCTGTAGGAAGCCTTTTTTTAATAAAAGAGTACACAAGTGACAGAATGTTGCTCGAAGTAATAATATGCAGCTAGTATGAAGTTCGACAGGTACCAGAAAGAAATTTGTGCCAAGTATATCCAAGAAACGGGAGTGACTGAGAAGAAGTATTTAATGTCCTTTTTCCAATCGAGAAACGAGGAGCACGACTCAAGTGGTTATACATACAAATCCATTTACGGACATTGCATATTCACTACCAAGATCTCTTATAAGTTTTGGGACCAGAATGAATTCTTCCTGCAGTCCTATGTTGCTGTTTGGCATGATTTCGTTTCCTTTTCAACAGATATAAACAACTCTATGTTTTTCTATTATATTTTCTGCATATATACAGTGCAAGGAACTGTTACTGAGAAAAGAAACCTAAGTGCTGCAGGTACTACACATCAGCAGGGACAGCAAAGCAAAGAACCAAGAAGAGTAAATTCAAATTAACATAAGCAAAAAAACAAATACCTCGTTATGAACCAGCAATTGTCTTAGTGCGATCGGGATACATGGAAGCACCGAGATTCCTAATATCTCAATCATGCGGTGCAGAAAGGATATGACCTACATTTGCATAAGTTTGAAGTGGTTAATCATCCAAACAGTGAACTAACGAGGATCTTAAAGAAACAGGTTCAGATTTACCTTTGATCGCAGGGGCCTCACATTAGGAAATGAAACAAGGAGTTGTAGAACAACATCAAGGGTCTGAAGACAAAGTGGTAAGAAAATATCGCATCAGAAGAAGAGTAAAACAAAGACCATGGATATGTTGTTTATTGATGCAGAGTAATCAAGGACTTGGCAAATGTCCTCTTCATCAGCCACTTGCATATGCTACTTAACAACAAGCAAACATCACCACGCAAAAGATTAAGTGAAAACATGGAAGTAAAGAATGATAGAATTTACCTTTTTTAACATGACACCAATTGTTGGCCTACTTATCATCACGAGGCGTTCATTAAAGCCCTAGAAAAGACAACACCCGAACTAAGTAAGGATGTGATACATATGTACAGAACTAGAAATTTACACAAGAGTAAATCAGAACTAGATTAGAAAATATGCCAGAACACGAAAAAAAATACCAGACATGGCTCCGTATACTACCCCACAGAATACAGGATGTCCTATTGATCATTTCTTCTTTAGGTGCAAATGTAAAGCATACCTTGGTAACCATATTCAATGCAACAACAATCTGTAGAAGACTTATAGCTCTCGGGGATGATTCTTCGAGCCCTTGTGCTTCGGCACCCATAACAAGCGACTCGATCTGGAATTGATTTTCACTTAACCCAGTAAGTTCCCTCTCTCCTAGAGAATTAGAGCTATCATATTGGACAGAAGGGAAACAATCACCTGATGACAGAGAGGATTCAGCAAAGCTGTCAAGCACTGAACCTGCTTCTCTGGTGATACCTCTTCAATACCGATCAACAACCCCACAGCCTGCAATAAGAAATCATGCCAGTGGTCCAAGTTCAGTATCCCAATTAAAGAACATAAACAACTAGGTGCAAGCCAAGTTATGCTATAGAGACAGATGGACAATGCACCTCAAAAATCTGGCTGCCATCCTCTGAGCTGGAGAGCTTTGCCGCTTTATTTGCCCAGTCCATTGAAGTGAATTGTCCTAGGACATCTTCCAAGCTCTAACTCACAAACAAAACAGCCTCAGATCTAGCACAATAAACTAGATGGTGTGTGTATCTAAAAAACGGACAAGGAAATACCTGCAAAATGGTATCCAAGTAAGGGACTAGCTTTGCCTTCAACAACTTGACAGCTTTCATGAACAAGTATCCCGCACGGCGGCTCACATGGGAATTCTGATGGTGTATGCCTCGCTCATCCAAGAATGCGGCAAGAAGGTGTGGCACATACTGTACATTCTCTTGCATGAACTTGATGTAGCGTGTAACTGTCTCAAGATACACCAGTGCAACTAAGCGGTGTGAGTGGCACGAGAATCTCGCAGAAAGAAGCATGGGCACAAGCTCCCCGAGCAGCCCAGACCCAGTACGGATCTCCTCCTCACTCACTGCTTCCCCGAGCCGGTACAAAAGAGTAAGAGTGACCTCAACATCCTCAACGGTAGCTTCTGCGGATGAGAGCGCCGTCACAATCAACCCCTTTATGAACTGCTGTGTGGCAGCTGGTGCTACCCGACAAATGTTGCGGAACAATGCCACTAAATCCTTCCGTTGCTCCGCCATCATGTCCTCCTCCTCCTTCCCGATCTTGTCGAGCACATCAAGATGCACCCTGTAAACTGGGTCATATGTCATTTGCTGCCGCACCACCTCTAAGATCCGCCCCAAGTGCCCCAGCTGCTTCTCAGATGGAGCCTTCATTGTACTGACGTAGCCAGCTAAGAACTCGAGCACGGAACCAGAATCAACATCCTCCTCATAGCAGCTTTCTGCTGCCGAAAATACAGCTGGCAGCACCTCTTCGAGCATTTCCAATGCCGCAGCTCCATCGGCGTCACTAGGGCCAAGCTTGCGATAACAGGCAAGAGCCTCCACGGCATAAGTCGTCACCAAAGATGCCATCTTTAACCCACTGTCTGGGCTACCAAGCCCCTGCTGTGCAGACAGTAGTGACCTGAGCAACGCCACCTTCGCCCTTGCATCCATCCTCTTTGCAGCCACGGCAGAAAGACACCCCACCGCCGCCGCAGCAAGAGGGGCAGCACTTGCAGGGGACAGGGCAATGTCAAATAGAAGAGGAACAAACACATCATTGGCGACCAGCGCAACATCGATCCAGGAGATGCACCTGCGCGCCGCATCAAGGGCTACGGCGGCAGTGGGAGGGTCGGCCGCACCAAGAGTGGCGGCAGCGTCGTGCCAGTGGCGGGCGATCTGGGGCACGCACTGCGCTCGCATGGCGTCCTTGACCCTGCAGGCGTCGGCGGTCTCGTCGGCGTTGCGAGGGTAGTCCTGGGAGAGCAGGTCGTCGTCCAGAGAGATGAGGACGCGGGCGAACATGTCCGTGGGGCCCGACTGCGGCGGCGACGGCGGGAGGAGGTCGAGGAAGTAGGAGGGGTAGACATGCGGGTAATCCAGGCGGACGAGGAGGGCTACGAGCTGGGCGAGCTTGTTGCGGAGGAAGGGCGGGGAGGCGGCGTTGGAGGCGGAGGCGAGGGAGAGGAGGGAGGAGCGGAGCAGGGCGAGGTCGTCGGGGAGGGCGATGCGGCGGCGGAGGAGCGCGTCGTGGAGGGACTGGAGGCACCAGAAGTGGACGTGCGCGTGGGGCGAGGAGGCGAGGCCGGAGAGGCAGAGGCGGAGGAGCGAGGAGGGCGGGGACTCGTCGCGGGCGCGGGCGCAGAAGGCGAGCGCCTCCTCGCGGACGGCCGGGGAGGCGGAGGCCGCGGCGGGGGAGTCGGAGGCGAGCAGGATGGCCTGCTCTAGGTCGTCCATGGAGGCGCGGAGGAATCTGAGTGGAGGGGGCGGAGACGGGGAGAGAGAGAGGGGGCGGAGGCGGAGGTGGGGTTAATATAACGGCGGAGGGGGGACGACGGGAGGGTTTGCTTTGCTCTTTCCTTTCCCTTCCTTTGCTTCAGAGTTGTTGAGACGGGGCTGGTTTTTCTTCTCTCTATTTTGGGTTTGGCTTGCCCGGATTTATGGGTTTATGGGCTGATTTTGGGTTCTCTTAGTTGTTGTTGTTAGGGTTTTTCGGAGTTATTTACCCAAAACCATCACATTTGGGGTTAGGGTAACAGGTCAGTACTAGATTTGAGCCAGGTCATAAAAAAACACCAACTATGTGCCTAATGACTAACGAAGAGCACTGATTGTCTGATAAGCTCATGAAAACAGTGAAACTGACAAGTTGGGCCCACCTGCCAGGCTGACGTGGCGTGCTTGTGTGGACAATATGCTGAGTCGGACGAGGGTCCCACCTGTAAATGACTCAAGTGTTTATCTTTTTTCCATTTTCCTTTTTCTCCTGGGCATTTTCCTCCTGGACATTTCAACAAACAGGTAATGTGCGTGTACCGACATCCGTGCACTGCACACCGCCAGCGCAGCTCACCGCCCTTGCTAGCCGGCGGTCACCCGAGACCTGGCCTCACTCGTGCTCGCGGCGCCTGCCCGGAGGCCCTAGCCGTGCTCGTGCTCGCGGCGCCCGCCCATTGGCCTTGGCCGCGCCCGTGCTCGCGTGCACCATGGAGGAGTGCCATGGCCGCGCCCGTGCTTGCGGTGACAGCCAAAGGCCCTGGTCGGGGGTGCTCCGTGGTGGAGCGTGCTGGTCACGCCCGTGCTCGCGGCACGGCCCTTGCCGCGCGCGCCGTGAAGGAGCGCCATGGCCACGGCCACGCTCGCGGCGGTGCCCCGTGGTGGCTTCCCAGACCGAAGCGTGCCGACGACCTTTGGACCCAGAGAGGTGCTCGGCATCGAGACGCCTCCCAGCACGCGCGGCCGCGCCTTTGACTCTGACGCAGGTGAAGCCCTCCACGTGGCGGCGCGGCCCTGGACGGCTAGCCGCAGCGGCTCGGCAGTGGTCTGAGTGGCGGGGCGGACAAGAGCTGGAGGTGCGGCTGGGGTTGGATCCCGCCCGGGGCAGTGGCTTGTGGCGACGGGTTGTAGGTGGCTGGGGCGGCGGACGGTAGGTCGCTAGGGCGGCGGGGAGGCTCTCTGGTGATGGCGTGGCTCGCCAAGGTAAGGCTCCGGCGGTGGCGCTGGATATGGCTGGGTTGGTGGGGAAGAAGGTGCTTGGGGGAGAGAGAGAGGCCGACAGGTGGGCCTTTGGCCACCTCAGCAAATTTATCCATGTAGGCATGCCACATCGGCCCGACAGGTGGGTCCCACATGTCGGTTTCGCTATTTTCACGGCCAAATCAGCTCGTCAGTGCTCCACGTTACATATTAGGCTCAGAACCGGTGGTTTTTTGTGACTTGGCTCAAATCTGGTACTGACCTGTTACTCTAGCCCCAAGTGTGGTGGTTTTGGGTAAATAACTCGGTTTTTCGTTTCCCTTTAATTTTTTCTCTTCTTCTTTATTTCCATATTTGATGATATAATAATGTCATAAAAATCATTTCTTTTTCTAAATGTTGTGCTTTGTTGGCGTACCTGGGTGGATACACATAGGATAAATGTTGGTCGGCATAATTTTTGATGAATTAGATAAATTTCTCAGTTCTTTAATATAATGCATTGGGGGACGTCACCCGGAACGTGTATTTGCTAGGTTATTCATGGTGTACTAGGTATGTACAAGTGCTCTCATTCTATGAGTTTATTTGTTGGTACTCGTTTCATGCCGCATGTTCACCTCCTTCCCAGTCATCTGGTGTATCACATGAGCGTTAAAAAAATTAAAAGGAGGGCCCCTTGCACAAGCATTCATTAACAGGCAACAGTTCTATCATAACATTCCGCTTGACAGTTTTCGATATGTACCATGCAAAGCAAGACTCTCTCAATAACCCCTCCTGGGACAATGTTGCGGGTGCTCTTGTAAAAGACATTATGCTATGTCATAAGAAGGTCGCATTATTAATAGTGACTACAGTTGGGATCAATGCCTGACCCAGATCCTATAGACACTCCAGATCCGTGAGAGAAACCACCAAAAGGTTTGTTGGAGTAGTGGGCTACGGGTAGGCCAACCCGAGGCCCAGAACCTTTCAAGACATCGGGACCAGCTGCGCCCCCAAGGCAACAAAACGAAGTGCCGCCTTCTGGTGGCCGGCTGGAGGCATAGCCGGCTGCCCGTAGACGGCCGAGTTCCAGAAGCCGGCATCAAGACAAGCCGGCTCCTAGTGGGTGGCCTCCAGAGAAGCCGGCTCCTAGCAGTCGGCCTGTGGCGCCCACGAAGCCTGCGCCCTCATCAAGAAAGACAAGACAGGGAGTGGCTACAGTATAGCCCATCCCTCCCTAATCCAGGGATGGGCGTGGCCACAGTGCACCGTACCAGCGGAGATCTCCGCCTGGCGCGGTACTGTTGCCACTCCACCCTTGACGTCACCACAAGCAGGCGGAGCCCTGCTCCCACGACGGCCTGTCGGTACGGCCCAAGGACGACGGACCCCACCGGTCAGCGAGAGCCTGGAAGACGGCTAGAGCCCCACCAGTCGGACCTGAGGGAGGTCGGCCCCTAGCAGTCGGCCCGCCCCTTCCTCGGGGCCCACTCGCCGTTAACCAGACGAGACACGGAGTGGCTACAGTAATCGCCCGCCAGGCGGCGGGGCTGTAGCCACGCTCCCCTGACCGAGTCGGCGTCATTAGCATCATGGCTACAGTGAGCAGCAGCCGACAAGACCCGCGAGCGGCGGAGACGGCCTATCGGCTCCGTACCAGACCAGTTGGCGGGGCCCACCAGGCGGCGGGCCCCAGCAATCGGCGGAGAAGCCGACAACCAGAGAGACTGACAGTCGGGTCCTACACCCGGCCGGATTACTATTGTACCCCTGGGGTAGGCCTATATAAACCCCCCGGGGCACCCATGCAAAGCGTTCCCAACCTGTTAGAACTAGACCGACCCATAGAGAAAGGAGAGAGCTAGCCTTGTTCTCTTCCACCTCTAGCAAACAGCTCAAGGAGCACCATTATACCACTTGTGCCTTAGTGATCATGCGGAGACCCCGCAGAGCAGGACTAGGGGTGTTATCTCCTAGGAGAGCCCCGAACCTGGGTAAAGTGCGCCGGCGTTCGTGTCTACGCCTTATCCCACTTTCAGGCACCGACGACGTTCTACTCGCTCCCACCATGATAAGCCATCCATTGGCATATGTCGCACCCAACCCCCGACATTTGGCGCCCACCGTGGGGCGAGGTGCACTGTCGTCCGGAGACCTGTTCTGGATGGGAACCTTGTTCCTTCCTGGCAAGCGCAGCCAGCCCCGCACGCCAGACGGAGTCTGCGCCGACGCGCTGCACGGCGCGGAGGTCGCCTGCGCGGCAAGCTGCCTCGCCGATCTTGTCGGCGGGGTTCACCTCTCCGACAAGCCCGCATCTGATGCGGGTACCGATGGTCCTGAGAGCCGCCTCGTCAGCCTCCTCGATCAGCTCCACGTCGCCGGCGAGCCTGCTGTAGACTTGAAGTCTGTTGGCTCCACCGACCCGATGCTTGTCGATTCCGACACTGCGTCGCTTGACGCATTCCCTACCAACGTGGTGGTTTACGACGAGCCGCTTCCTCGCGCGGAGAGCGGCGGAAGCGCCGTCACCGAGGTGCCCATCACCCGCTCGATGCGGCGCTGCGAGACCTGACGGCGCCCATCCCAGAAGACGTCGATGCCGAGATGTTGGAAGTACGCCGCGCCCATCTCGTCGAGGGCGCCAAGAAGCTGGCCAGCATGAGACGCCTGTCGGAGGCCTACCAGCGCGAGATGGACCGCGCTGTGGGCGGCACGCCGGCTCCCGGTGGACCTAGCCGCATCGGCACGGTCCGACAACGCGGCGTGGCCATCGCCAACCTGTTCGGGGCAGATCGCCCCGTCTACGCCACGCCCGCGGAAAATATCCGAGCTGCCCAGGCGGCAGCAGAAGAGTTGGACAAGTTTGAGGGTGAGGAGTGTCGCCAGATGGCGGAGCGCGTCCAGCGACTCCTCGACGCGGCTGCTGAGCAGCACGAGCCCGGCTGCCGCACTGAGGCGCCCCACCGGCAAAATGATGATCTGCCTCCTCGCCGAGATCAAGGCGCGACATCCCGGACGCCGACTGGTGGCATCCGCGGAAGAAGAGACAAGGAGCCAGCTGCCAGCCGCAGCCGGACTCGCATCACCATCGAGCGCGACCAAGAGGGCCGCCCGAGAGCAGTGGAACGACGGGATGACTGTCCGCCTCCTCCCCCTCGCAGGGAAAGGCGCGTCTCCCCGCCGCCTGTTGATCACCCGACACTCGGCGACCGCCTTGGCCGCCGAGAAGGAGTCGGAGAGAACGATGCCCGCCACCGGATCGACCGTCTCCACCGATCCCTGGCGCTAGAAGAAGAAGATGAGCTGGGTCCGCCTTGTTTCGGCCCCCGCATTCGAGATGAACCCTTCCCCAAAGGGTTCACGCTCCCAAGAGATACGCCCAAATACACCGGCTCTGTGAAGCCGGAGGACTGGCTGGTCGACTACTCCACAGCCATCAGCATCACGAACGGCAACAAGCGCGTTGCTGTAAAGTACGTTCCGCTCATGCTCCAGGGCACGGCCAGGACATGGCTGAACAGCCTGAAGCCCCGCAACATCAACAACTGGGTTGACTTCACCGAAGCCTTCATCCGCAACTTCACCAGCACGTACAAGCGGCCGCCCAAACCTCGCCAGCTCTCCTTGTGCGTACAAGGCCCCAACGAGTCGACTCGCGACTATCTCACGCGCTGGGCCGAGCTCCGCAACTCATGCGAAGGCGTGCACGAGGTGCAGGCCATCGAGTACTTCACCGCCGGGTGCCGAGAGGGCACCCTTCTCAAGCATAGGCTTCTCTGCGACGAGCCGGCGACCCTCGACGAGCTGTTGATCATAGCAGACAAATATGCCACGGCCGACTCCTCCATGAAGGCCGAGATCCAAGTTGATGCATCTGGCAAAGTGGCCCCTCAAGCTCCTCGGACCCCGGCTGATGACACCAGTCGGCGCCAGCAACCAAGCGACAACAAGCGCAAGGCCATGCAGCGGGCTTCCACAAGCCGGCAGGTGGCGACAATCGAAGACCAGCAGCCGGAAGGGCAGCCTCCGTCCAAGCGCCAGAAGGGCGGCAAGCCCAATTGGCTGCCTGCTTTCTCGTATGAGCAGACTCTTGATGCGCCCTGCAAATTTCACAGCGGCGCGAAGCCGTCCAACCACACCACTCGGAAGTGCCATTGGCTCACCAGGATCGCCAAGGGAGACGGCCTTCTGCCTCCTCCTCCTGCTGGGCAGCCGCCTCCTCCTTCCCCCCCCCCCAGCAGCCGGCGGTTCGACCAGTCGGAGCCATACAAGACGAGTATCCTGAAGAGCACGGAGCTTATGTTGTGTTCACCAGCGTGGCCGACGATAAGCACAGCATACGGCAACGACAGCAAGAAGTGAATGCGGTGGCATCAGAGACCCCCGAGTTCATGCACTGGTCTGAGAAGCCCATCAGCTGGAGCAGAGCCGACCACCCGGAAGTAATGCCCAATCCCGGCTCTTACGCCCTAGTTCTGGATGCCACCTTTGCCACAGATAGGCGAGCTACTCGCTTTTCCCGAGTTCTGATAGATGGCGGCAGCAGCATCAACATCATGTACAAGGACACCATGGAGAAGTTAGGAATCAAACAAAGGTAGCTTCAGCCCAGCCGGACCGTATTCCATGGCATAGTTCCTGGCCTTTCCTGCTCACCAATCGGCAAGATCCAGATAGCCGTCCTCTTTGGAGACAAAGATCACTTCCGCCGAGAGCCAGTCTGGTTTGAGGTGGTGGACCTTGAGAGCCCATACCATGCACTACTTGGCCGGCCTGCTCTGGCCAAGTTCATGGCGGTCCCCCACTACGCTTACTTCAAGATGAAGATGCCGAGTTCCAAGGGAATTCTGACCATAGCAGGGGATTACAAGAAGTCGTCTGCTTGCGCAGCAGATAGCAGCCGGCTGGCCGAGTCCCTTGTGATCGCGGCCGAGAAGCGGCTCCTTGACCGGGTTATGGCGATGGCAGGCAAGCAGCCGGAAATGTCACCCAACCCCAAGGAGTCGGAAGCCGAGGGCTCGTTCAAGCCGGCCAAAGAGACGAAGAAGATACCCTTCGACCCGGAACACCCGGAGAGGTACGCTGTCATAGGTGCAAACCTTGACAACAAATAGGAAGGCGAGCTCGTCGATTTCCTCTGTGAGAATCGGGACATCTTTGCATGGTCACCTAAAGACATGCCGGGTGTTCCGACGGATTTCGCCGAGCACAAGTTACATGTCCGGTCTGATGCCAAGCCAGTCAGGCAGCCCTTGCGCCGCCTGTCAGAAGAGAAGAGAAGAGTCGTTGGAGAAGAGATAGCTCGGCTGCTGGCAGCCGGCTTCATTATGGAAGTGTTCTTTCCAGAGTGGCTGGCCAACCCAGTCCTCGTGCTGAAGAAAAACAAGCAGTGGCGCATGTGTATTGATTACACCAGCCTCAACAAAGCCTGCCCCAAAGACCCGTTTGCTTTGCCGAGAATTGACCAAGTGATAGACTCCACAGCCAGATGCGAGCTGTTGAGTT
Source organism: Triticum aestivum (assembly GCF_018294505.1). Lineage (NCBI taxonomy): Eukaryota > Viridiplantae > Streptophyta > Magnoliopsida > Poales > Poaceae > Triticum > Triticum aestivum. The sequence goes on from NC_057799.1 coordinate 124,129,507, forward strand.
TTTTGGACGCATACTCAGGGTATCACCAAATCAAGCTGAACCCGGCCGACAGGCTAAAGACCACCTTCATCACACCATTTGGAGCCTTCTGCTACTTGACCATGACGTTCGGCCTGAGGAATGCCGGCGCCACATTCCAACGTTGCATGCAGAAGTGCCTCCTCAAGCAACTCGGCAGGAACGACCACGTTTATGTGGTCGATGTTGTGGTGAAGACGGAGAAGCATGGAACGCTGCTAGAAGACCTCAAGGAGACCTTTGAGAACTTGCGCCGATTTCAAATCAAGCTCAACCCGGAGAAATGCATCTTTGGAGTACCAGCCGGCCAGCTTCTTGGCTTCCTGGTCTCAGAGCGCGGCATAGAGTGCAACCCTGTGAAGATCAAGGCCATCGAGAGGATGGAAGTGCCCACCCGACTGCTCGACATGCAAAAGTTCACCGGCTGCTTGGCATCCATCAGCCGCTTCATCAGTCGGCTGGGCGAGAAGGCTCTTCCCCTGTACCAGCTCATGAAGAAGACCACTTTTTTCGAGTGGAACTACAAGGCGGATGAAGCTTTTCTCCAGCTCAAGAAGATGTTGACTACTCCGCCTGTCCTGGTGGCTCCGACTCCTAAGGAGCCCATGCTCCTCTACATCGCCGCCACCAGCCGAGTGGTCAGCACAGTCATAGTGGTAGAACGCAAGGAGGAAGGCAAGGCACTACCAGTCCAGAGACCGGTGTATTACCTGAGTGAAGTGCTGTCAGCCTCCAAGCAAACTACCCCCACTACCAGAAGATGTGCTACGGCGTGCACTTTTCCGCCAAGAAATTGAAGCCGTATTTTCAAGAGCATCCAATCACTGTTGCCTGCACAGCTCCACTAGCCGAGATCATTGGAAGCCGAGATGCTTCAGGACGAGTGGCCAAATGGGCCATAGATTTGGCCCCCTACACCATCTACTACCAGCCTCGCACCGCCATCAAGTCACAAGCACTGGCCAACTTCCTCGTCGACTGGGCCGAGACCCAGTACCTGCCGCCAGCGCCGGACTCCACCCATTGGCGGATGCACTTTGATGGTTCCAAGATGTGCACCGGTTTAGGAGCCGGCATCGTCCTCACCTCTCCCAAAGGCGACAAGCTCAGATATGTGCTACAAATTCACTTTGCCGCCTCCAACAATGTCGCTGAATACGAGGCCTCATTCACGGGCTCCGGCTTGCCAAGGAACTCGGCATTCGTTGGATCCTGTACTATGGTGACTCTGACTTGGTGGTCCAGTAGTCGTCGGGCGACTGGGACGCCAAAGATGCAAACATGGCGAGCTACCGTTTCCTCGTACAGCAACTCAGTGGATACTTTGAAGGGTGCAAGTTTCTCCATGTGCCAAGGAATGATAATGAGCAAGCAGATGCCTTGGCACGAATCGGCTCCACCCGTCAAGCAATACCAACCGGCGTCGCCCTACAATGCCTCCTCAAGCCGTCTGTCAAGCCATCGCCAGAGTCGGATTCCATCTTCGTGCCGGCTCCCCCTGAAGCATTCGGATCCGACTTGAGAGCCCCAGCAGCCGGCACAGGAATTCCGGCAGGCAGGCCAGGAGCCGCGGCAGTCGCACCTGGCCCGGGGACTTCAGAACCCGGCCCGGGGACTGCAGCGGTCAGCCCGGGGACTGCAGCAGTCGGCCCGGGGACTTCATCGACCCAGCAAGCGGCAGCCGACTCCAACCCGCCGCCTCCCGGCCCAACCGCCCTCGTGCAACTTGCAGTCCTGGCAGTCGAAGAAATTGCAGCACCTTCATGGGCCCAGCCCATCCTCAACTTCCTGGTAAATAAAGAGCTGCCGACTGATGAGATCTCGGCCCGGCAAGTGCAACGCCGGGCAGCAGCATGCACTATAGTCAACAAAGAGCTTGTGAGGCGCAGCGTCACTGGTGTCTACCAGCGCTGCGTAGAGCCAGAGCAAGGCCAAGCAATCCTCAAAGATATCCATCAAGGCGAGTGTGCTCACCACGCGGCTTCAAGAGCACTCGTGGCCAAAGCCTTTCGCCACGGTTTTTTCTGGCCGACTGCCTTAGAAGACGCCAAAGACTTGGTCCAGAAATGCAAAGGGTGCCAGAAGTTCCGCTCCAAGCCACATCAGCCGGCTTCTGCACTCAAGACTATCCCCATCACCTGGCCCTTTGCTGTCTGGGGCCTGGACATGGTGGGACCATTCAAAACCGCATGAGGTGGCATGACTCATCTGCTTGTCGCAGTGGACAAGTTCACCAAGTGGATAGAAGCAAAACCAATCAAGAAATTGAATGGTCCGACTGTTGTGACTTTCATCTCCGACATCACCATCCGGTATGGCATACCACACAGCATCATCACCGACAATGGCACGAACTTTGCCAAAGGCGCCTTGGCCCGTTTCTGCGCGACGCAGGGCATCCGACTGGACTTAGCGTCCGTTGCTCATCCGTAGTCAAACGGCCAGGTGGAGCGAGCAAACGGCCTCATCTTGTCCGGCATCAAGCCCCGACTGGTCGAGCCTCTGGAGCGCTCGGCCGGCTGTCCTTTGGAGTTTGAACACAACTCCAAACAAGTCAACCGGCTTCACGCCTTTCTTCCTCGTCTACGGTGCCGAAGCCGTCATCCCAACGGACATAGAATTCGACTCTCCTCGAGTCACCATGTACACCAAAGAGGAGGCAGAAGAAGCGCGACAAGACGACGTCGATCTGCTGGAAGAGGGCCGGCTGTTGGCACTCAGCCGGTCCAGCATCTACCAGCAGAGCCTGCGCCGATACTACAACCGGAAGGTCAAGTCGAGATCTTTCCAAGAGGGAGACCTTGTGCTTCGGCTGATCCAGCGAACAGCCGGCCAGCACAAGCTCTCAGCGCCTTGGGAAGGCCTCTTCATCATCAGCAAAGTGTTGGGCAATGACTCCTACTACCTGATCGACGCTCAGAAGCCTCGAGCGCGCAACAGGGACGACTCCGACAAGGAGACGGAGCGGCCATGGAATGCAAATCTCCTCCGAAGATTTTACAGTTGATGCAGTATGTACCACGCTACCTTTTGTATTAAAGTACGAAGACTCCGGGTCCCCCGAGAAGAGCTCGGGGACTGCCCTCTTTTATCTATATGATAAGAATTATGCCTATGAATGTGTCATTTTCTTTATGCCGCTTGGCACCGGGTCCGACTAGTCGGCCCGGGGACTCGCCGCCTTGTACTATGAAATGCTTCCTGCAGCCGGACAAGTAATGTGTTGGCACTTAAGCCGTCTCCTGCCAGAAGCCGTAGCTCGCAGAGCGACTGTCTGGTGGGTAGGAGTAAGGCAGAAAGGGTGCCCACATGAAAAATGGCTAAGGACCCAAAGCATGTGCATAGTTTAAGCCGGCTTCCCGCCTTCTACGACCGGCTATTGAGCAGCCGACCGGCCGGCTTCTACTTAACTTGCTAAAGAATTCTAATCGGCTAAGTACTTGCCTTCCCGAAAGTAGCTAAGTACTTGACCCAGCCACAGTCCGCAGAGCGGCTGTTTGGCTGGCAAGACGGCAACTAAGGGAGGGCGGCAAAGGAAAAAGCCAAAAGAGTAGAAAGCAAGGAATGATAGAACTCGGAAAAATATTTTACATAGCAAAGGCCCTTGGCCGATATTCAACGGAAGTTTGAGATACACCCCGCGGGTGGAATTGTGCAAAATTAACAAGTTCGTCGAGACTGATAGGCAGGTAAAGCAAAAGATAAACTTGTCGGAGTAATTGACCACGGGTATCCCGAAGACGGCAAGACAATATTTCAAGACATCGGGGCTAGCAAAACCCCTCAGTCCGACTGCCCGACCGCTCCTGCCGGCTCCCCGTCCGACTGCTCCACCCGGTCGGCTCCCTGGCCGGCTGCCGACTGCCGACTGCACCAACCAGCCGGCTGCCGACTGCATCCCGACCCGACACCGACAAGACCCCGACGAGACAGCCATACCGCGGACGAGACAACTGTACCGCGACGCCATTCATGTACAGTGTCACTTGTCCCTGGGCACTATTTATGAAGTGACCTAGGGGACAAGTGTGACACCCCACCATGCCTAGCTACCATACCTACCTAGCTTACATCCTAAGCTACCCCTCAAGCCTATATATATGAGCATCCATCCATCCAGGATGGACTCACACTCCCACACATGCATGCATGCTCATGCACTTGCGGCCATGCACACACTTGTGCTCACATGCATATACAAAGCTAGATGCCTATGGCACTGAGCTCAGATACAGCTCTAGGAGCAACTCTGTACCAGATATACCAGATATACTCAGACATGCAGGAGTAGGGGTATTATCTCTCCGGAGAGCCCCGAACCTGGGTAAACTAGCGCGTGCTACTCACATACCCGCTCCCGGTCCTATCAGCAGCAGTCTTACCCTCACACTAAGCCCTTGTGGCATCTGTCGACTCGCAAGCCCCCCGTGAGAATACCACGACAATTGGCGCCCACCGTGGTGTGGTACTACTACCATGCTACCACGCTACTGCTGGTTTCGCAGTTCGGGCGGGACCATTTTCGTCTTCACCGCCGCGGCGTCGCGCCGTCTCTCCGATAGCGGTCGGGGGCTCGACATCGACATGCCCCCGGAATGGCCGCGAGGGGCGGCACGTCCTCGCCTTCTTCGTCACCACCACCACAACGCCGGCCATCCGTCCGCTCGCGCGCCGCACGCGGTGCCTCGTTTAGGTCGGCCGCATCCATCCGCACGCCGCTCGCGTCTGCTTTCCTCCGCGTTACGCCTTGCTCCGGCCGACATGCACGATTCGCTCCTCCATATACCATCTATGCAAGCTAGCTAGATGCAAGTCAAACCGAGTCATACACAGCCTATGCATTGGCCAGATGCAAGACGAATTTTCCTTTCCCCAGAAACAAGCCATACACTGCTCGTACTTGTCCTAGATAATGGCCATACTCTTCTCAGATGTGGGTCGGACACTTCCTGTACACCACCCAGACCATGCCCAGACGATGGTGTGTTTCTGCACCACGCTGCATCTCTGACCGTCCCCGCGCCTGGGCGCTCCGGCCTGCCCCGCGTCTGCCGCGCCTCGCCCCTCTCCACTCATGCTGCCCGCTGGCTCCGGCAAGTGCCGCGCCGGCGAGCCACTCCCAGCCCTCTTCGCTGCTCCAACACCACCGCAGGACCAGCGACGGCACCAACCAGCCGCGGCTTCCCGGTGGTTCCCCGAGCACCTCCCTGCGCGCGGCCTCGTTCCCCTGGCGCTCCGACCCTCCGGTGGCGTCGGCTCATCGTCGCGCGGCCTTGCGCCCAGCCGCGGCGCTACTCCACCATCGTGCCGCTTCCGCCTGAGCCCAGCCTCCACCGCCGTCGCTGCGTCGCGCCCTCTGCTCCGCCCTCCTGCCACGGTTGTGCACCCCTCCACCATCTCCGAGGCCGTACGCCGCCCCGCTGGAGCTGTGTCGCCCCGTCTGCACCTCCCACGGCGCCCAAGAACTCGAGCTTCTCCTCCCCGCAAGCCGGCCCCGGCCTCCCGCATCGCCTCTGCTAGGCTGCGTTGCCCCCGACGCCCTCGCCGGCCTCCCTCTTGGTCGCGCCTGCGCCGACTTCGCCTGCGCCTCGACTTTACCGCGCCCTTGCGCTGCTGGGCCGACTCCGCGCGCGCCCACGCGCCTGCGTCCGGCCCGTGGCCGGCCGTCCCCGTTCGGGCTGCTCCACGCGCGCGTCGGCTCCGCCTCACCTTCGCTCCGGCCGGGTCCGTGCCGACTTCTCCTCCCACGTGTGATTGCTGGCCCGGGTCGGCTCCAGTGCCTGCACGTTCAGCGTGCCAGGCCGACTCCCGACCGAGTCGCGGCTCCCGCGCCGTCTCCGCGCACCTGGCCGCTGCTGCGCCGCTTCCCCGCATCCAGGCCGGCTCCATCCGCACCCATCTGCGTCAACCCGGACGCCTGATCCGCTCCCGCCGGCTTCAACCGCCCGGCCGGCTCCGGCTCCGCCCGCGGCCGGGTTTCTCGTCCTGCCGGCTTCCCCGGAACCCGGGCACCAGCTGTTGCCGCGTCCCGGCCGGCCGCTGGCTTCCGCCTGCTGCCGCTCCTGCAAGTTCCGTGGAGAACCCGACAACCCAGCTGTACGGGCAAAAAAGAAAGAGAGAAAAGAAGCCGACTGCCCGCTAGCCGGCTGAAGAAAAGTCTTCGGGCCGGCTAAAAAGAAAGAGTGTCTGACTGCCCCAAGAAGCAGAAAGAAAGACAGAAAGAGATGTGGGCCGACTGCTCCCATCAATACGGACACAAGGGCAAAACGTCCGGCTGCCCACTCCCCACAGCCGGAAGAAGAAAAAATATCAACTTCAACAAAGAAGATGAAGTAGTTGCCGGGAGATCCGGCCCGACTGCTCAGCACTCGGCCCGAATCTCGGGGGCTACACCCAGCGGGTGCGCTGACGCGCCCCCGCGAGAAAGCAGACAAAGTAGTTGCCGGGAGATCCGGCCCGACTGCTCAGCAGTCGGCCCAAATCTCGGGGGTTACACCCAGCGGGTGCGCTGACGTGCCCCGCGAGGAAGAAGGCAAAGTAGTTGCCGGAAGATCCGGCCTGACTGCTCAGTCCCCACGGAAGACTGCAGACAAGAGAAGAGTTTTGTCCGGCTGCCAGCAGCCAGCAGAGGAGAAAAAGAAGAAAAGGGCGCTGCCAGACGCCTTGCCGCCTGGCCAGTTGTGCCAAGCCGGCTCGGCCGCGTTCCGCTCGCCGCCCGGCCGGTCATGCCCGACCGGCTGGACCCTCCTCGAGCACCCAAAGGCTGGAGGGCTACACCCAGCGGGTGCGCCGGCTGTCTTCGACAGCCTCTACGCGACTACACGAAAATCAATGTGAGCTCTTCACCCGCATATTTTTTGCATCACGAGAGCACAGATAACCTTGAGCGATGCTCGGGGGCTATCTCCGCATTTTATTACAGTTGCATCACTGTTCGCCCCGGCGCCAGCCAGAGTTGGCCCGGGGGCTGGCCGCTTGGCCTGAGACGTTAGTTCCCGCAGACGGCTTAGTAGCGTGCGCGGTACCAAAGGCCCACTCTTAGTCACAGACCGCAGAGCGGCTGTCCGGCTAGCAAGAGTGAACGCTGGAGGCCACCCACGCGAAAGACGTCCGAGAAGAAAAACGGTTCGAGCGACCCGGCCGTTTCCTTTACAAGTATCTGCTCGGTCGAATCTGCCCTCAGACTCTGAGTACTGTACACTCCACTTCGCGGTCCACTCTCAGCCACAGACCGCAGAGCGGCTGTCCGGCGAGCGAGAGCACAAGCCAAAAGGCGGAGGGAACACGAAAAAGATTGAAGGGGGCTCGGACGAAACCGAGTCGGCACCCTCCGCATAAAACTTGCAATGCTAAAAACATTCATTTGATATATCTGCGTGGACTAACTTTGTCTTTTGTGTGATCATTTCCGTGAACACCCGCCAAAAAAAACCTCTGCCCAACTTTGCCAAGTTGCCCGGAGGCTTGGGGGCTACTATCGGAGTAATTGACCACGGGTATCCCGAAGACGGCAAGACAATATTTCAAGACATCGGGGCTAGCAAAGCCCCTCAGTCCGACTGCCCGGCCGCTCCTGCCGGCTCCCCGTCCGACTGCTCCACCCGGTCGGCTACCTGGGGCTGCCGGCTGCCGACTGCACCAACCAGCCGGCTGCCGACTGCAGCCCGACCCGACACTGACAAGACCCCGACGAGACGTCCATACTGCGGACGAGACAGCTGTAGCGCGACGCCATCATGTACAGTGTCACTTGTCCCTGGGCACTATTTATGAAGTGACCCAGGGGACAAGTGTGACACCCCACCATGCCTAGCTACCATACCTACCTAGCTTACATCCTAAGCTACCCCTCAAGCCTATATATATGAGCATCCATCCATCCATCCAGGATAGACTCACACTCCCACACACTCACGCATGCATGCTCATGCACTTGCGGCCATGCACACACTTGTGCTCATATGCATATACAAAGCCAGATGCCTATGGCATTGAGCTCAGATACAGCTCTATGAGCAACTCTGTACCAGATATACTCAGACATGCAGGAGTAGGGGTATTATCTCTCCGGAGAGCCCGAACCTGGGTAAACTAGCGCGTGCTACTCGCATACCCGCTCCCGGTCCTATCAGCAGCAGTCTTACCCTCACACTAAGCCCTTGTGGCATCTGTCGACTCGCAAGCCCCCCGTGAGAATACCACGACAAAACTAGCGGCCTAGGGGTGGCTGACGGGTTCGGTGGATCAGAGGAGTCAGTGGCGCCGGTTGGTGGAGCGGCCAGCTGGTCAGTCTTCGCTTAATCGCTTGCAGTGGTAGCCGGCTCGCTTGGGCGCGGCTCGTTGCTGGAGGCGCGGTCGAGCTGAGGCTGGTCGTCCGCTCCGACCTCTGGCGCCTCCTCTTCGCCTTCCTCCTCCTCGCCTTCTTTCTCGCCGCTGGAGTCGATCACCTCGGCCGAGTCCTCTCCGTCCTCCGGGTTCAGCCCAAACCATTCTGGCGGCGCCTCAGCGCCGTTCTCAACCCGCTCCGGGACGAAGATGCTGGTGTTGGTGTACTCGGCGATTGCCGCCGCACGCTTGACGAGGTCATCTTCCACGACCGCCAACTCCACCTGAGCCTCCAGCCGAAACGTGGCCAGCTGGGCTAGACTTAGCCCAGGGTACCACGCCTTGACGAATTCCAAGGCCCGGCGCGCTCCAGCCCGGGCCGAGGAGCCCTTCCAGGCCTCAAGACGGTCGGCTGCCACCTCCAGCCAGTCGGCAGTCCGACTGGGAGTGCGCGGTGCCGGCATGTCCGGCCACAGGGCGGCGATCGCCTGGGCGCCGACACGCTAAAGGCGGCGCAACATCCGGTGAGCCGGCCAAAGACGGGCCTCGATGCTCAGGAGCTGCTCGCTAAGGGTTCGGGGGGCGTCGGCAGCAATCTGTGTGCCTTCCGCCCTCCGCCCTTTGCGATCAGCTTCAATGGCTTGATTGGCGGGGTCCGAGTGACCTGGGAAGAAGTCTACCAAGAAAGAAAGCAAAGAGCCAAATTTAGAGACAATAGGCCGACTCAACCAGTCGCCGGCAGCTCAAAGAAGGAAAAAGAGGGAAGATCACCATCGACTATGTCTTCGATCTCGTGAAAGCCGGAAGTCAGCACCGCCTCCCTGTCGGTCCAGGCGGAGCGTTCGGTCGCGAACTCATCTAGGAGGCCGGTCTCCTTGTCCTCCGCCTCCTTCTGGGCCTTCTTGAGAAGCTCCGCCAGTTGCGCGACCAGCCGGTCACGCTCTTCAGCCAGCTTGCCGCACTCCTCCTCCTTAGCACGCAGCACGGTGTTGGCTTCGCCCAGCTGCTGCTGCAAGGCGGCGTTGGCCTCTGCAGAAGAAAAGAAGAAGGGAAAGGTGTCAGTTGCCAGCAGAGAAGAGGTAGAGTTGTCGGGGAGATCCGGCCCGACTGCTCAGCAGTCGGCCCGAATCTCGGGGACTACAGCCCGCGGGTGCGCCAACGCGCCCCCGGAGAAAGGAGTCGTCAAAATCAACAGAAAGAAGAACAGTTGCCGGGGAGATCCGGCCCGACTGCTCAGCAGTCGGCCCAAATCTCGGGGACTACAGCCCGCGGGTGCGCCAGCGCGCCCCCGCAGAGAAAGAAGGGGACTTACTTCGGCTCTTCGACAAGTTGGCAGCGCGTTGATCCAGCTCCTGGACCTTGGAGTTGAAGGCGGCAACACGAAGGTTATGATAATCCTGCAGCAAGGATATCAGCACTCAGAGCCTGCCAATTAAATTTCCGAGCCGCCTGCTCAGCAGCCGGCCCGAAACTCGGGGACTACACCCAGTGGGTGCGCTGACGCGCCCCCACGAAGCAATACAAGAATTCAAAACGAAGAGGCAAGAAGCGTACCCGGATGGCCTCTCGCGATTCCAGATACGCCTTGTTGCAGTGCTTGATGGCGTCGGCCTCGGCACGGAGTTTGGCTTGAACATCCAGGATAGCCTTGTTCAGAGGGCCTTTCCCGCCTCCCCGCACCCACCCAGTGGGCGTGGCGCCGAAGCCGCCTTCGCAAGTCGGCGTCGGCATGCCAACCTCAAGAGTTAGGCCCGTCGCCACCTCGTTTCCGGTTGGCGGCACCGGCGGGTCCGCTGGCTGCTCGCCTTGCACGCTCCCGGACGGCGGCGGAGGAGGCACGATCACGTCCGGCATGGCGACGTCGCCGCCGTCCCTCTCCATGGTCGGGTGCTCGTCGCCAACCTCCCCAGTCCGCGCCACGAACTCCGGAGGTGGCGGTGCAGAGTTCAGGGGAGTGATGAATATCGCCGACTGGCGGTGCGCGGCCTCCTCGGCCTGCTTCTTCGCCGCGTCGGCTGCCTCGGCCTCCGCCAGTTTCGTCAGGGCGGCGGCCTTTGCCTTCTCTGCTTCCGCCTTCTCCAGGCGGGCGGCTTCCTGCTCCTCGCGCGCTTCCTGCGCGTTCTACTCCCTCGCCTCCCGGAGGTCGGCGGCCGGGTCAATCCGCCGAGTGGTGGTGGAAGTCTCCGCCGACCCCACGATGGAGGCGGCGGCCGATTTCGAGAGAGAGAGCGGAGCCCTAGATCAAGGGAAATAAAACAAAGAAACTCAGGCAAGATCGGCAAGGAAGGAGAAAGTATGAGATGAAGGCGGTACTTACGCGGAAACCAGCTGCGGCTCCTTCACCGCCTTGCGGAAGCGGATGGCCTTCGCGGCCGCTTCATCCCGCTTGGTCGCCGCGGCCGAGCCCTTGGGCTTCTTCGGCCGGCTGCCGAACAAGCTCGGCGCGGCCCGGTGTTTCTTCGCGCCACCTTGGGCGTCCGGCGCGGCAGACGAGCTTGCGCCTGGCTGGCCGGACCCTGACTGGTGGCGCGGGGCGACTTCCCCCGCATCATCGCCGGGCCAGTCCTTGAGGCTGGCTTCGAACCTCGAGCCGCCTGCTTCGCCGCGGTCGTCCTCCAAGGCCGCCGCCCCCAAGTCGGGGTCGTCGACGTCGCTCTCCGCTCGGTCAGGGAGGAATTGGCGCTCTGGCCCCGCGGTGACGGCTGCCGGCTGGAGGAGGGGGCTCTGTTCAAAGGCTGATTGGTCAGGTCAGACAGGCCGAACTCGGCAACAAAAAGGATAGAGAAAAAGAAAGATGACTTACCATAGGCGGGGGGTCGGCGCGTGAATATGGCTCTTTGCCAAACCGCCACTCCTCCGTGAGCTCGCAGTTCGCAAGATAGTTCACCATGTGAGCTACCTCTGCATGAGGCATCTCCTTGGTGCACAGCCGGCTTGGGTCCCGATGCCCGCTCATCTGGCAGATCATGTGAGGGCGGCTCTAGAGCGGGAGCACCCGGCGCGCCACGAAGGCGGACAGCAGGTCGGGCCCGGTCAGGCCCTCCGACTGTGTCAACACTCGGAGCCGCGCGATGGCGGCGGCTCCAGAGGGCGACAGTGTCTTGGCCCGGTACGACCAGTTGGGCCGCCTCCCAGCCGGCGGGCCGGCTTCATAAGCCGGCAAGTTGACCCAGTCGCCCTCCGCGAAGACGCTCTTCACGTAGAAGTACGACCGCTGCCACATCTTCACCGACTTGATCAGCAGGATGGGAGGAAACGAATTTTCGGCCGCCGGCCTCCGCACCGCAATAAACACGCCGCATTGAGCCGGCACGCCCGCGACGAGGGTGCCGAGCTTGATGTAGAAGAACTCCCCCCAAAGCTCGATGGTGGGGAGGACGCCGAGGAAGCCTTCGCACAAGGTGACGAAGGCGGATAGCAGCACCACCGTGTTCGGGGTAAGGTGGTGCGGCTGAAGACCGTAGAACTCGAGGAAGGACCGGAAGAAGCTGCTCGCCGGCAGGCCGAGGCCGCGCAGGCAGTGCGAGCGGAAGATGACCCGCTCGCCCTCCTCCGACGCCGGCGAGATCTCCCTCTTCGGCGCGAGGCGGACCTTCATGTAATCTTTGCCTGGCAGCCGCCGCGTCTGGCGGAGGAAGTCGATGTGGTCATCGTGAACTTCGGAGCCGTCCCATACTCCGGAGCGCGCCATGGGGGGCGTGGGATTGGAGGATGAGCTCATCAGAGACGAACCACCGCAGCGCTCAGCGTGGCTTGGAGGCGCTTCGACAAGAGGAAGAAGAAGGAGGAAAGAATGGGGAGGTTGGACGCGCGTGCTCCGCCGCTCCCCCTCCTCCCCCTACTTATAGGCCTACGGGCTGCGAAGCCGAGGGGGCAATCATGGGATTTACTGCGCCCACGACCCCATGCCCCCATGTTTATCACGCGAGTTACTACGTGCAGTAACTCTGCAGGAAACTCAACCGCCCACCTCGGCCGCAGCGGATCCGCTCGCGTGCCGAGGCGTGGTAGTGGCGGGCCCCGCCAGCAGGCGTGTCCCATCGCGAGCGTGGGTTGGCAGACTGGCCCAGCCGCTCGGCGCCACGTGACATGCCCACAACGGGCGGCGGCCTGGAGGCTTAGCTAGCACGCCACTTGGTTCCCGCCAAAGCGTTCGAAGTTTGGATAAGTCAGGCTGGGCGAGGCCGACTCCCGCCAGTCGGCTCGGCAGAAGTCGGACGAAGCTCCACCTCAAGCACTCGGAGAAAGAAACTACTGAGGCTCCTCGGCTGCTCAGCCGTGGCACCTCACCAGCTTCGGGGACTCCTGTCGGAGTAGAGGGCCACGGGTAGGCCAACCCGAGGCCCAGAACCTTTCAAGACATCGGGGCCAGCTGCACCCCTCAAGGCACCAAGACGAAGTGCCGCCTTCTGGTGGCCAGCTGGAGGCATAGCCGGCTGCCCGTAGACGGCCGAGTTCCAGAAGCCGGCATCAAGACAAGCTGGCTCCTAGTGGGCAGCCTCCAGAGAAGCCGGCTCCTAGCAGTCGGCCCGTGGCGCCCATGAAGCCTGCGCCCTCATCAAGAAAGACAAGATAGGGAGTGGCTACAGTATAGCCCATCCCTCCCTAATCCAGGGATGGGCGTGACCACAGTGCATCGTACCAGCGGAGATCTCCGCCCGGCGCGGTACTGTTGCCACTCCACCCTTGACGTCACCACAAGCACGCAGAGCCGTGCTCCCACGACGGCCTGTCGGTACGGCCCAAGGACGACGGGCCCCACCGGTCAGCGAGAGCCTGGAAGACGACTAGAGCCCCACCAGTCGAACCCGAGGGAGGTCGGCCCCCAGCAGTCGGCCCGCCCCTTCCTCGGGGCCCACTCGCCATTAACCAGACGAGAGACGGAGTGGCTACAGTAATCGCCCGCCAGGCGGCGGGGCTGTAGCCACGCTCCCCTGACCGAGCCAGTGTCATTAGCATCACGGCTACAGTGAGCAGCAGCCGACAAGACCCGCGAGCAGCGGAGATGGCCTATCGGCTCCGTACCAGACCAGTCGGCGGGGCCCACCAGGCGGCGGGCCCCAGCAGTCGGCGGAGAAGCCGGCAACCAGAGAGACTGACAGCAGGGTCCTACACCCGGCCGGATTACTATTGTACCCCTGGGGGTAGGCCTATATAAACCCCCCGGGGCACCCATGCAAACGGTTCCCAACCTGTTAGAACTAGACCGACCCATAGAGAAAGGAGAGAGCTAGCCTTGCTCTCTTCCACCTCTAGCAAACAACTCAAGGAGCACCATTGTACCACTTGTGCCTTAGTGACCATGCGGAGACCCCGCAGAGCAGGACTAGGGGTGTTATCTCTTAGGAGAGCCCCGAACCTGGGTAAAGTGCGCCGGCGTTCGTGTCTACGCCTTATCCCGCTTCCAGGCACCGGCGACGTTCTACTCGCTCCCACCATGATAAGCCATCCATTGGCATATGTTGCACCCAACCCCCGACAAGGTTCGCCATATATGTTGTTTCCATTTTATCTCTGTAGCCTACAAGTTTATCTATAGGATCTACTCGAGTGAGCCATGGGCCAGTAACCTCATCAAGAATAATGCATTGAAACCATTCGGAACACTTTACGCCTAAAATTCCATAAGTAGTCTAGACACTAGATGCCCCGGATGAGTCACAGGGACAAAGTAACATGAAGAAAAATGGAAGGGGGTTATGTCCATGATTATTCTCTCGATGAGCTAGCATGTTTGGTTATGAGATCTCCACCCCGAAATCCATTTCTTCCATCTGAGAGATGGAACGAAGACACAACACCTATATCCAAGATTCCACCCATCAGTAATTGAATTGCCCTTCTAAGTTCTTCATTGTGTGTGTCACTCGTGGAGTTGTGGGGACTCATAAACATTCGGAATCGTTCAGGAGCTCCAAGCTTGTGGGTTTTCTCTTGGGAAAGTGTGTGAAGGTTGAGGATCGCTTCAAGATCAACCATAGATGTTTGAGCTTATACTTTGTGGCCAATGCTCAAGGATAACAAGACTACGCAGCGACAATGAATTTGAAATCAGCTGGAGAAAGGAACAGTCACCACATTTGATATTGCATCCTATTCGGGAGAAATTTCGTCTGTCGCCCTCACGCATCTGTTGTGTCAGGTCCTAGTGCATTGTCACCAGAACAAAGTTTGATCGCTTGGTCATCACTTCTCATAGGGATTAGAGATATGCATCAATGAGTGAAAGGGAAGATTGTATATCGTTAAGAGGCAGGCAGGAGGGGACTAGGAAAACTTCATTGCACGGGAGAGAGAGAGAGAGAAAGAGAGAGAAGGAAGGGAAGGGAAGGTTGCACTATCTCCCTTGATGCATATTGCTACTTGTGAGCTACGTTGGGATTTTCTCGAAGAAGAGAGGATGAAGCAGTACAGTAGAGATAAGTATTTCCCTCAGTTAAGAACCAAGGATATCAATCCAGTAAGAGAACAACGCAGAACCTCTGTGGCAGCACCTACACACAAAAAAGCAAATATTGTTAGGGAACGCAGTATTTCAAAATTTTACCTATGATCACGCAAGATCTATCTAGCAGATGCATAACAACGAGCGGGGAGAGTGTGTCCACGTACCCTCATAGACCAAAGCGGAAGCGTTTAGTAACGCGGTTGATGTAGTCAAACGTCTTCGCGATCCAACCGATCCAAGCACCGAACGCATGACACCTCCGCGTTCAGCACACGTTCAGCTCGATGACATCCCTCGAACTCTTGATCCAATTGAGGCCGAGGGAGAGTTCCGTAAGCACGATGGCGTGGCGACGGTGTGATGAAGTTACCAGCGCAGGGCTTCACCTAAGCACTACGACGATATGACCGGGGTGTGTAACTGTGGATGGGGGCACCGCACACGGCTAAGAGAAGACTTGATGTGTCTTTGGGGTGCCCCCTCCCACGTATATAAATGGGGGAGGAGAGGTGGCCGGCCCAAGGGGGGCGCGCCAGGTGTGGGAGTCCTACTAGGACTCCCTAGTCCAAGTAGGATTCCCATCTCCTTTTTCCTTTTTCGGAATAGCAAAGAGGGAAAGAGAGGAGGAGTAGGAGAGGGAAAGGGGGGCGGCGCCCCCACCCCTTGTCCAATTCGGATTGGCAAGGGGGGGGGCGCCACCTCCCTAGCCAGCCCTCTCTCCTCCACTAAGGCCCATGTGTGGCCCATTAACTTCTCGGGGGGTTCCGATAACCCCCGGTACTCCGAAACTTATTCGATACTTCCAGAAACCATTCGGTGTCCGAATATAACCTTCCAATATATGAATCTTCACCTCTCAACCATTTCGAGACTCCTCGTCATGTCCGTGATCTCATCCGGGACTCTGAACAAACTTCGGTCATCAAATCACATAACTCATAATACAAATCGTCATTGAACGTTAAGCGTGCGGACCCTACAGGTTCGAGAACTATGTAGACATGACCGAGACACATCTCCGGTCAATAACCAACATCAGAACCTGGATGCTCATATTGGCTCCTACATATTCTACGAAGATCTTTATCGGTCAAACCGCATAACAACATACGTTGTTCCCTTTGTCATCGGAATGTTACTTGCCCGAGATTCGATCATCGGTATCATCATACCTAGTTCAATCTCATCACCGGCAAGTCTCTTTACTCATTCTGTAATGCATCATCCCGTAACTAACTCATTAGTCACATTGCTTGCGAGGCTCATAGTGATGTGCATTACCGAGAGGGCCCAGAGATACCTCTCCGATACACGGAGTGACAAATCCTAATCTCGATTTATGCCAACTCAATAAACACCATCGGAGACACCTGTAGAGCATCTTTATAATCACCCAGTTACGTTGTGATGTTTGATAGCACACAAGGTGTTCCTCCGGTATTCGGGAGTTGCATAATCTCATAGTTTGAGGAACATGTATAAGTCATGAAGAAAGCAATTGCAGAAAAACTAAACGATCATTATGCTAAGCTAACGGATGGGTCTTGTCCATCACATCATTCTCTAATGATGTGATCCGTTCATAAATGACAACACATGTCTACGGCTAGGAAATTTAACCATCTTTGATTAAGGAGCTAGTCAAGTAGAGGCATACTAGGGACACACTGTTTGTCTATGTATTCACACGTGTACTAAGTTTCCGGTTAATACAATTCTAGCTTGAATAATAAACATTTATCATGATGTAAGGTATATAAAAAACAACTTTATTATTGCCTCTAGGGCATATTTCCTTCAGTCTCCCACTTGCACTAGAGTCAATAATCTATATTACATAGTAATGATTCTAACACTCATGGAGTCTTGGTGCTGATCATGTTTTGCTCGTCAGAGAGGCTTAGTCAACGGGTCTGCAACATTCAGATCCATATGTATCTTGCAAA
Organism: Triticum aestivum; assembly: GCF_018294505.1. Lineage (NCBI taxonomy): Eukaryota > Viridiplantae > Streptophyta > Magnoliopsida > Poales > Poaceae > Triticum > Triticum aestivum. The sequence continues at coordinate 124,146,244 of NC_057799.1, forward strand.
TCTCTATGTCTCCCTCCTTGACTTGATCGCGGATGCAATTGAAGCGTCTCTTGATGTGCCTGGTTCTCTTGTGAAATCTGGATTCCTTTGCCAAGGCAATTGCACCAGTATTGTCACAAAAGATTTTCATTGGACCCGATGCACTAGGTATTACACCTAGATCGGATATGAACTCCTTCATCCAGACTCCTTTATTTGCTGCTTCCAAAGCAGCTATGTACTCCGCTTCACACGTAGATCCCGCCACGACGCTCTGCTTAGAACTGCACCAACTGACAGCTCCACCATTCAATAAAAATACGTATACGGTTTGTGACTTAGAGTCATCCGGATCAGTGTCAAAGCTTGCATCAACGTAACCATTTACGACGAGCTCTTTTTCACCTCCATAAACGAGAAACATATCCTTAGTCCTTTTCAGGTATTTCAGGATGTTCTTGACCGCTGTCCAGTGATCCACTCCTGGATTACTTTGGTACCTCCTTGCTAAACTAATAGCAAGGCACACATCAGGTCTGGTACACAGCATTGCATACATGATAGAACCTATGGCTGAGCCATAGGGAATGACTTTCATTTTCTCTCTATCTTCTGCAGTGGTTGGGCATTGAGTCTGACTCAACTTCACACCTTGTAACACAGGCAAGAACCCTTCTTTGACTGATCCATTTTGAACTTCTTCAAAACTTTATCAAGGTATGTGCTTTGTGAAAGTCCAATTAAGCAGCTTTGATTTATCTCTATAGATTTTGATGCCCAGTATATAAGCAGTTTCATCGAGGTCTTTCATTGAAAAATTCTTACTCAAGTATCCTTTTATGCTATTCAAAAAATCAGTATCATTTCCGATCAATAATATGTCATCCACATATAATATCAGAAATGCTACAGAGCTCCCACTCACTTTCTTGTAAATACAGGCTTCTCCAAAAGTCTATATAAAACCATATGCTTTGATCACACTATCAAAAGCGTATATTCCAACTCCGAGAGGCTTGAACCAGTCCATAAATGGATCGCTGGAGCTTGCACACTTTGTTAGCACCTTTTGGATCGACAAAACCTTCTGGTTGCATCATATACAACTCTTCTTTAAGATATCCATTAAGGAATGCAGTTTTGACATCCATTTGCCAAATTTCATAATCATAAAATGCGACAATTGCTAACATGATTCGGACATACTTAAGCATCGCTATGGGTGAGAAAGTTTCATCGTAGTCAACTCCTTGAACTTGTCGAAAACCTTTTGCAACAAGTCGAGCTTTGTAGACAATAATATTACCATCAGCGTCAGTCTTCTTCTTGAAGATCCATTTATTCTCTATGGCTTGCTGATAACCCACAATTATAGGGGATCAATTGTCACCTCTTTCGATAAGTAAGAGTGTCGGACCCAACGCGGAGCTAAAGGTAGAACAAATATTCCCTCAAGTTCTATCGACCATCGATACAACTCTACGCACGCTTGACGTTCGCTTTACCTAGAACAAGTATGAAACTAGAAGTACTTTATAGGTGTTGTTGGATATGTTTGCAAGATAATAAAGAGCACGTAAATAAAATCTAGGGTCTGTTTAGATAAATACACAATAAAGTTAGTATAGCGAGTGTGGAAAAGTGGTGGTAGGAGTTGCGAAATTGCCCTAAGCAATTGACTACTTTACTAGACTGATAGCAAGTTTTATGTGGGAGAGGCCACTGCTAGCATGTCATCCCTGACTTGGAATTCTATGCACTTATGATTGGAACTATTAGCAAGCATACGCAACTACTAACGTTCATTAAGGTAAAACCCAACCATAGCATTAAGATATTTTGGTCCCCCTTCAATCCCGTATGCATCAATTTCTATGCTAGGTTGAAGCTTCTGTCACTCTTGCCCTCCAATACATAGTCCTATCAACATACAACTAACCCTATGGTGAACCACGCGCGCGCTCATATGATGGGCACCAAAGGACAGCAACATAACGACAAGCAAATTAAACCAATCATACCAATTCACCAATTACCGATAGGACAACGAAAATCTACTCAGACATCATAGGATGGCACATCATTGGATAGTAATATGAAGCATAAAGCACCATGTTCAAGAAGAGGGTACAACGGGTTGCGGGAGAGTGGACCGTTGTAGATAGATGGGGAAGGTGATGAAGATGTTGGTGAAGTTGACAGAGGTGTTGGTGTAGATCGCAGTCACACGATGATGGCCCCGGCGGTGTTCCGGCGCCACCGGGAGAGAGAGGGAGAGAGCCCCCCTTCTTCTTCTTCCTTGACCTTCTCCCTAGATGGGAGAAGGGTTTCCCCTCTGGTCCTTGGCTTCCATGGCATGGGAGGGGGAGAGCCCCTTCGAGATTGGATCTGTCTCTCTGTCTCTCTCTGTTTCTGCATTCTTGATTCTGCCCTTTCACCGTTTCTTATATTCCCGGAGACCCGTAACTCCGATTGGGCTGAAATTTGGACACGATTATCTGGATATTGGCTTTCTTGCGGCGAAAGCAGGGCACCAACCGCCTTATGAGGTGGCCACGAGGGTCAGGGGCGTGCCCACCCCCCTGTGGCGTGCCCCCTGCCTCGTGGCCCCCTCGGGCATCGTCTCACGCTGATTCTTCTTCCCAAAAATCATATATATTCCAAAAAAATCTCCGTGAGTTTTTATCCCGTTTGGACTCCGTTTGATATGGATTTTCTGCGAAACAAAAAACATGCAACAAACAGGAACTGGCACTGGGCATTGGATCAATATGTTAGTCCCAAAAATAGTATAAAAAGTTGCCAAAAGTATATAAAAGCTGTAGAATATTGGCATGGAACAATAAAAAATTATAGATACGACGGAGACATATCAGCAGCCCCAAGCTTAATTCCTGCTCGTCCTCGAGTAGGTAAATGATAGAAAAGATAATTTTTGATGTGGAATGCTACCTAGCATAATCTTGATCATGTAATCTAATCATGGCATTAATATTAAGATATGAGTGATTAAAAGCAATAGTCTATCATTTGACATTAAGACAATAATACTTCAAGCATACTAATAAAGTAATCATGCCTTCTCAAAATAACATGGCCAAAGAAAGTTCATCCCTACAAAATCATATAGTTTGGCTATGCTCCATCTTCGTCACACAAAATGTTCAAATCATGCACAACCCCGATGACAAGCCAAGCAATTGTTTCATACTTTTGATGTTCTCAAACCTTTTCAACTTTCACGCAATACATGAGCGTGAGCCATGGATATAGCACTATAGGTGGAATAGAATATGATGATGGAGGTTGTGTGGAGAAGACAAAAAGGAGAAAGTCTCACATCGACGCGGCTAATCAACGGGCTATGGAGATGCCCATCAATTGATGTCAATGTGAGGAGTAGGGATGGCCATGCAATGGATGCACTAGAGCTATAAGTGTATGAAAGCTCAAACTGAAACTATGTGGGTGTGCATTGATACGTCTCCAACGTATCTATAATTTTTGATTGCTCCATGTTATATTATCTACTGTTTTGGACATTATTGGGCTTTATTATTCACTTTTATATTATTTTTGGGAAAAACCTATTAACCGGAGGCCCAGCCCAGAATTGTTGTTTTTTGCCTATTCCAGAGTTTTGCAGAAAAGGAATATCAAACGGAGTCCAAACGGAATGAAACCTTCGGGAACGTGATTTTTAGGAAGATTATGATCCAGGAGACTTGGACCCTACGTCAAGAAACAAAGGAGGAGGCCACGAGGTAGGGGGCGCGCCCACCCCCCAGGGCGCGCCCTCCACCCTCGTGGGCCCCCTGTTGCTCCACCGACGTACTCCTTCCTCCTATATATACCTACGTACCCCAAACGATCAGATACGGAGCCAAAAACTTAATTCCACCGCCGCATCCTTCTGTACCCACGAGATCCCATCTTCGGGCCTATTCGGAGCTCCGCCGGAGGGGGCATCCATCATGGAGGGCTTCCACATCATCACCATAGCCTCTCCGATGAAGTGTGAGTAGTTTACCTTAGACCTTCGGGTCCATAGTTAGTAGCTAGATGGCTTCTTCTCTCTTTTTGGATCTCAATACAATGTTCTCCCCTCTCTCGTGGAGATCTATTCGATTTAATCTTCTTTTTGCGGTGTGTTTGTTGAGATCGATGAATTATGGGTTTATGATCAAGATTATCTATGAACAATATTTGAATCTTCTGAATTCTTTTATGTATGATTGGTTATCTTTGCAAGTCTCTTCGAATTATCAGTTTGGTTTGGCCTACTAGATTGATCTTTCTTGCAATGGGAGAAGTGCTTAGCTTTGGGTTCAATCTTGTGGTGTCCTTTCCCAGTGACAGTAGGGGCAGCAAGGCACGTATTGTATTGTTGCCATCAAGGATAACAAGATGGTTTTTTTTATCATATTGCATGAATTTATCCCTCTACATCATGTCATCTTGCTTAAGGCGTTACTCTATTTTCATGAACTTAATACTCTAGATGCATGCTGGATAGCGGTCGATGAGTGGAGTAATAGTAGTAGATGCAGACAGGAGTCGGTCTACTTGTCCCGGACGTGATGCCTATATACATGATCGTACCTAGATATTCTCATAACTATGCTCAATTCTGTCAATTGCTCAACAGTAATTCGTTCACCCACCGTAAAATATTTATGCTCTTGAGAGAAGCCACTGGTGAAACCTATGGCCCCCGGGTCTATCTTCATCATATTAATCTTCCAACACTTAGTTATTTCTTTTGCTTTTACTTTGCTTTTATTTTTACTTTGCATCTCTATCATAAAAATACCAAAAATATTATCCTATCATATCTATCAGATCTCACTCTCGTAAGTGACCGTGAAGGGATTGACAACCCCTTATCGCGTTGGTTGCGAGGAGTTATTTGTTTTGTGTAGGTACGAGGGACTCGCGCGTAGCCTCCTACTGGATTGATACCTTGGTTCTCAAAAACTGAGGGAAATACTTACGCTACTTTGCTGCATCACCCTTTCCTCTTCAAGGGAAAACCAACGCAGTGCTCAAGAGGTAGCAAGAAGGATTTCTGGCGCCGTTGCCGGGGAGTCTACGCAAAAGTCAACATACCAAGTACCCATCACAAATCCCTTATCTCCCGCATTACATTATTTGCCATTTGCCTCTCGTTTTCCTCTCCCCCACTTCACCCTTGCCGTTTTATTCGCCCTCTCTTTTTCGTTCGCCTCTTTTTTGTTTGCTTGTCGTTATGGCTAGTCCTCTATCTTCTCCGTTGTCTCCCGAGAATGAAGTTCTAAATTTTAAACAAAGGGAGGGAGAAAATCTAAAAGACGCTTGGTATAGAATTTGCAATGCTCAAAATAGATCTACCAGGAAGCAATCTACATCCGTTCTTCTCCGCAATTTCTATGTAGGTGCTAATCCTTGGTATAGATATATCCTTGATACCATTACCGGAGGGAATTTCTTGGGTAGCCATACTTTTGACTCTTATAATGCTATGATAGATTTGTTTGGCTCACCACCTCTTTTGGTTAATGGAACTATGTTAACTTTGGAGCATGTAATGCAAAGACTTGAAATTATTGAAAATAAGGTTGCTAATGTAGAGTTAATCAAAAATTTGGATAAAAAGATCCACAACCAAATTACCCAATATGGATCTAAGGTAGGAGTCACTTTGAAAAGTATTAAGGAGAAGGAACCCATAGTTAATAAGAGAATAAATCAAGATTCCACTAGAATCGATAAACTTGAGGGTATCATTACCAACTTGGGAACCGCTTTTTCTTCCGTAAAGAATACTCCAAGTCCTCCTACTAAAATTGCCAAGCTTATGTATGTTCCTAAAAATAAGGGTGAATCCTCTAACAAGGAAACTGCGGATCTCAAATCTATAAGTATGCATCCCAATCTTTTTGCCATCATTAAGGAACCATTTGCTATGAATGAAATTTTCGATCTTGTGCCTAAAAGTTTGATAATTACTAAAAAGAAAGAAATTCCTAAGGATGATAGATGTCTCATTGAAGAATTTCCCACCAAAGATGGCAATACCTAGATCTATCCTTGCTTTTATGCCTAGCTAGGGGCGTTAAACGATAGCGCTTGTTGGAAGGCAACCCAATTTTATTTTTAGTTTTTTTGCTTTTGCTTCTGTTTAGGAAGAAATATTTGATCTAGCCTCTGGTTAGATGTGTTTTTATGTTTTAATTAGTGTTTGTGCCAAGTTAAACCTATAGGATCTTCTTGGATGATAGTTATTTGATCTTGCTGTAATTTCCAGAAACTTTCTGTTCATGAAAACAATTGTTAAAAATCACCAGAACGTGATAAAATAGTGATTCCAATTGCTTCTGATCAATAAACAAATTGTCTAGGTCGTCCTATTTTGGCTGATTTTTTGGAGTTCCAGAAGTTTGCTTTAGTTACAGATTACTACAGACTTTTCTGTTTTTGACAGATTCTGTTTTTCGTGTGTTGTTTGCTTATTTTGATGAATCTATGGCTAGTAAAATAGTTTATAAACCATAGAGAAGTTGGAATACAGTAGGTTTAACACCAATATAAATAAATAATGAGTTCATTACAGTACCTTGAAGTGGTCTTTTGTTTTCTTTCGCTAACGGAGCTCACGAGATTTCTGTTGAGTTTTGTGTTGTGAAGTTTTCAAGTTTTGGGTGAAAGATTTTGATGGATTATGGAACAAGGAGTGGCAATAACCTAAGATTTGGGATGCCCATGGCACCCCCAAGATAATATAAGGACACCATAAATCCAAAGCTTGGGGATGCCCCGGAAGGCATCCCCTCTTTCGTCTACTTCCATCGGTAACTTTACTTGGAGCTATATTTTTATTCACCACATGATATGTGTTTTGCTTGGAGCGTCTTGTATGATTTGAGTCTTTGCTTTTTAGTTTACCACAATCATCCTTGCTGTACACACCTTTTGAGAGAGCCATACATGATTTGGAATTTGTTAGAATACTCTATGTGCTTCGCTTATATCTTTTGAGTTATATAGTTTTGCTCTAGTACTTCACTTATATCTTTTAGAGCACGGTGGTGGATTTGTTTTATAGAAACTATTGATCTCTCATGCTTCACTTAGATTATTTTGAGAGTCTTAAATAGCATGGTAATTTGCTTAAATAATCCTAATATGCTTGGTATTCAAGATTTGTAAAACTTTCTTATGAGTGTGTTGAATACTATGAGAAGTTTGATGCTTGATAATTGTTTTGAGATATAAAGATGGTGATATTAGAGTCATGCTAGTTGAGTAGTTGTGAATTTGAGAAATACTTGTGTTAAAGTTTGTGATTCCCATAGCATGCACGTATGGTGAACCGTTATGTGACGAAGTCGGAGCACGATTTATTTATTGATTGTCTTCCTTATGAGTGGCGGTCGGGGACAAGCGATGGTCTTTTCCTACCAATCTATCCCCCTAGGAGCATGCGCGTAATACTTTGCTTTGATAACTTGTAGATATTTGCAATAAGTGTAGAGTTCTTTATGACTAATGTTGAGTCCATGGATTATACACACTTTTCTTCCTTCCACCATTGCTAGCCTCTCTAATACCGCGCACTTTTCGCCGGTATCATACACCCACCATATACCTTCCTCAAAACAGCCACCATACCTACCTATCATGGCATTTCCATAGCCATTCCGAGATATATTGCCATGCAACTTTCCACCGTTCCGTTTATTATGACACGCTCCATCATTGTCATATTTCTTAGCATGATCATGTAGTTGACATTGTATTTGTGGGAAAGCCACCGTTCATAATTCTTTCATACATGTCACTCTTGATTCATTGCATATCCCGGTACACCGCTGGAGGCATTCATATAGAGTCATATTTTGTTCTAAGTATCGAGTTGTAATTGTTGAGTTGTAAGAAAATAAAAGTGTGATGATCTTCATTTTTAGAGCATTGTCCCAAGTGAGGAAAAGGATGATGGAGAATATAATTCCCCCACAAGTTGGGATGAGACTCCGGACAAAAAAAGAAGAAAAGAGGCCATAAAAAAGAGAAAAGGCCCAAATAAAAAAATGAGAGAAAAAGAGAGAAGGGACAATGTTACTATCCTTTTACCACACTTGTGCTTCAAAGTAGCACCATGATCTTCATTATAGAGAGTCTCTCATTTTGTCACTTTCATATACTAGTGGGAATTTTTCATTATAGAACTTGGCTTGTATATTCCAATGATGGGCTTCCTCAAATTGCCCTAGGTCTTCGTGAGCAAGCGAGTTGGATGCACACCCACTTAGTTTCTTTTGTTGAGCTTTCATATACTTATAGCTCTAGTGCATCCGTTGCATGACAATCCCTACTCACTCACATTGATATCTATTGATGGGCATCTCCATAGCCCGTTGATACGCCTAGTTGATGTGAGACTATCTTCTCTCTTTTTGTCTTCTCCACAACCACCATTCTATTCCACATATAGTGCTATATCCATGGCTCACGCTCATGTATTGCGTGAAGATTGAAAAAGTTTGAGAATGTCAAAAGTATGAAACAATTGCTTGGCTTGTCATCGGGGTTGCGCATGATTTAAATACTTTGTGTGGTGAAGATAGAGCATAGCCAGACTATATGATTTTGTAGGGATAACTTTCTTTGGCCATGTTATTTTGAGAAGACATGATTGCTTTGTTAGTATGCTTGAAGTATTATTATTATTATTATGTCAATACTAAGCTTTTGTCATGAACCTTTCGGATCTGAATGTTCATACCACAATTAAGAAGAATTACATTGAAATTATTACAAGTAGCACTCCGCATCAAAAATTCTGTTTTTATCATTTACCTACTCGAGGACGAGCAGGAATTAAGCTTGGGGATGCCTGATACGTCTCCAACATATCTATAATTTTTGATTGCTCCATGCTATATTATCTACTGTTTTGAACATTATTGGGCTTTATTATTCACTTTTATATTATTTTTGGGACTAACCTATTAACCGGAGGCCCAGCCCAGAATTGCTGTTTTTTTGCCTATTTCAGAGTTTCGCAGAAAAAGAATATCAAACGGAGTCCAAACGGAATGAAACCTTCGGGAACATGATTTTTAGGAAGATTATGATCCAGGAGACTTGGACCCTACGTCAAGAAACAAAGGAGGAGGCCACGAGGTAGGGGGGCGCGCCCACCCCCCAGGGCGCGCCCTCCACCCTCGTGGACCCCCTGTTGCTCCACCGACGTACTCCTTCCTCCTATATATACCTACGTACCCCCAAACGATCAGATACGGAGCCAAAAAACTTAATTCCACCGCCGCAACCTTTTGTACCCACGAGATCCCATCTTGGGGCCTGTTCCGGAGCTCCGCCGGAGGGGGCATCCATCACGGAGGGCTTCTACATCATCACCATAGCCTCTCCGATGAAGTGTGAGTAGTTTACCTCAGACCTTCGGGTCCATAGTTAGTAGCTAGATGGCTTCTTCTCTCTTTTTGGATCTCAATACAATGTTCTCCCCCTCTCTCGTGGAGATCTATTCGATGTAATCTTCTTTTTGTGGTGTGTTTGTTGAGACCGATGAATTGTGGGTTTATGATCAAGATTATCTATGAACAATATTTGAATCTTCTGAATTCTTTTATGTATGATTGGTTATCTTTGCAAGTCTCTTCGAATTATCAGTTTGGTTTGGCCTACTAGATTGATCTTTCTTGCAATGGGAGAAGTGCTTAGCTTTGGGTTCAATCTTGCGGTGTCCTTTCCCAGTGACAGTAGGGGCAGCAAGGCACGTATTGTATTGTTGCCATCGAGGATAACAAGATGGGGTTTTTATCATATTGCATGAATTTATCCCTCTACATCATGTCATCTTGCTTAAGGCGTTACTCTATTTTCATGAACTTAATACTCTAGATGCATGCTGGATAGCGGTCGATGAGTGGAGTAATAGTAGTAGATGCAGGCAGGAGTCGGTCTACTTGTCTTGGACGTGATGCCTATATACATGATCATACCTAGATATTATCATAACTATGCTCAATTCTGTCAATTGCTCAACAGTAATTCGTTCACCCACCGTAAAATATTTATGCTCTTGAGAGAAGCCACTCGTGAAACCTATGGCCCCCGGGTCTATCTTCATCATATTAATCTTCCAACACTTAGTTATTTCCTTTGCTTTTTACTTTGCTTTTATTTTTACTTTGCATCTCTATCATAAAAATACCAAAAATATTATCCTATCATATCTATCAGATCTCACTCTCGTAAGTGACCGTGAAGGGATTGACAACCCCTTATCGCGTTGGTTGCGAGGAGTTATTTGTTTTGTGTAGGTACAAGGGACTCGCGCGTAGCCTCCTACTGGATTGATACCTTGGTTCTCAAAAACTAAGGGAAATACTTACGCTACTTTGCTGCATCACCCTTTCCTCTTCAAGGGAAAACCAACGCAGTGCTCAAGAGGTAGCATGCATCCAACTTGCTCGCTCATGAAGACCTAGGGCATTTGAGGAAGCCCATCATTGGAATATACAAGCCAAGTTCTATAATGAAAATTCCCACTAGTATATGAAAGTGATAACTCAAGAGACTCTCTATATGAAGAACATGGTGCTACTCTGAAGCATAAGTGTGGTAAAAGGATAGTAACATTGTCCCTTCTCTCTTTTCTCTCATTTTTTATTTTTTTCTCTCTCTCTTTTTAGGCTTCTTTGGCCTCTCTCTTTTTTTGGGCTTCTTTGGCCACTTTTATTTTGATAACCTCACATGGGACAATGTTCTAATAATGATGATCATCACACTTTTATTTACTTACAACTCAATATTACAACTTGATATCTAGAACAAAGTATGACTCTATATGAATGCCTCCAGCGGTGTACCGGGATGTGCAATGATCTAGCGTAGCAAAGATATCAAAAAATGTACAGGCCATGAAAATATCATGCTAGCTATCTTACGATCATGCAAAGCAATATGACAATGAATGCTCAAGTCATGTATATGATGATGATGGAAGTTGCATGGCAATATATCTCGGAATGGCTATGGAAATGCCATAATAGGTAGGTATGGTGGCTGTTTTGAGGAAGATATAAGGAGGCTTATGTGTGATAGAGCGTATCGTATCACGGGGTTTGGATGCACCGGCGAAGTTTGCACCAACTCTCGAGGTGAGAAAGGGCAATGCACGGTACCGAAGAGGCTAGCAATGATGGAAGGGCGAGAGTGCGTATAATCCATGGACTCAACATTAGTCATAAAGAACTCACATACTTATTGCAAAAATCTGTTAGTCATTGAAACAAAGTACTACGCGCATGCTCCTAGGGGGATAGATTGGTAGGAAAAGACCATCGCTTGTCCCCGACCGCCACTCATAAGGAAGACAATCAAAGAAACACCTCATGCTTCAAATTTGTTACACAACGGTTACCATACGTGCATGCTACGGGACTTGCAAACCTCAACACAAGTATTTCTCAAATTCACAATTACCCACTAGCATGACTCTAATATCACCATCTTTATATCGCAAAACTATTGCAAGGAATCAAACATATCATATTCACTGATCTACAAGTTTTATGTAGGATTTTATGACTAACCATGTGAATGACCAATTCCTGTCATCTCTCTAAATTGATATAAGTGAAGCAAGAGAGTTTAATTCTTTCTACAAAAGATATGCCCACGCTCTAACAAATATAAGTGAAGCAAAAGAGCATTCTACAAATGGCGGTTTTCTATGTGTAGGGAAACAGGCAATCCAAACTTCAAATGATATATGTGATGCACATGAAGCATTCTATAAAGCCATACTCAAAAGATTTAAGTGAAGTGCAATGAGCATTCTATAAATCAACCATGAACTATCTCATACCAGCATGGTGCATAAAATAAAAGTGAAAACTAAATGCAAAAGACACTCCAAGATTTGCACATATCGCATGAACGAAACGAATCCGAAAACATACTGATACTTGTTGAAGAAAGATGGGATGCCTTCCGGGGCATCCCAAGTTTAGACGCTTGAGTCTCCTTAAATATTTACTTGGGGTGCCTTGGGCATCCCAAAGCTTGAGCTCTTCCCTCTCCTTTTTCTCCTCACATCGAGACATCCTCGATCTTCGAACACTTCATCCACACAAAACTCAACAGAAAGTTCGGTAAGATCCGTTAGTATAATAAAGCAAATCACTACTCTAAGTACTGTTGCAAACCAATTCATATTTTTTTCATTGTAGCTACTGTAATATAACTTTTCCATGGCTTAATCCACTGATAGAAATTGATAGTTTCATCAAAACAAGCAAACTACATAATCTGTCTTAAACAGGACAGTCTGTAGTAATCTGAACATTCACCATACTTCTGGTACTCCAAAAATTCTGAAAATATTAGGAAAAATAAACAATTTGTATAGAAAGACAGTTCCAAAAGTTTCAGAACCGTTTGAGTTCCAGTAAAAAATGTAAAATCGCGCACTACAGCCAAAGTTTCTGTCTTGCACCGCACAAACCAACAAGCAATGTAAACATCCTAAAGGCAAATCTTGGCACATTATTTTTATTTTTAAACTTTATAAAAGCACACAACAGAAATAAAGGACTCTCTAAAACTTCCAGGTTGTCTCCCTGGCAGCGCTTCCTTTAAAGCCATTAAGCTAGGCATATAGTGCTCAAGTAATGGATCCACCCGGATCCCAAGGTATATCAAAGCCAATTTTAATTAACAATGATTTGTGATTTAGTAGTGAGCACAAAGTAACATATATCATGCAACAACGAAGTCTAACTCTCGTCCTATGCATTGGCATGTCATAAAAGAACAATTCATGCACACATAGTAAAGGCCAATGCATAGTATAAACAGTTTCTTGCAATTTTATCATATTGGAAAAATGGAGAGGCGGAGATGTAGTTCCTCTCTCATAATAATTGCAAGTAGGAGCAGCAAGCACATGCATATTATATCTATCAAAATCATCATGTGTGGTAGTAAAATGCAACCCATCAATGTAATCCTTAATAAGGGCAAACTTCTCTGATATAGTGTAGTAGGGAGAATTCAAAAAGATAATAGGACTATCATGCGTGGGTGCAATAGCAACAATTTCATGTTTAACGTAAGGAACTATAGCAAGTTCATCTCCATAAGAATAATTCATATTGGCATCTTGGCCACAAGCATAGCAAGCATCATAAAAAAGGGATATTTCAAAAGAATCAACGAGATCATAACAATCATCCTTTGGTAAGCACAAAGGGAAATTAAACAATGTATGAGTTGAAGAGTTACTCTCATTAGAAGGTTGGCACGGGTAGCTAATCCGCTCTTCCTCCTTTTGTCTTCGCTCTCCTCATCATCTTTTTCATCCAATGAGCCCACAGTTTCATCAATTCCTTCTTCCATAGACTCCTGCAAAATATTATTCTCTTCTTGGACAGCGGAGGAGTCCTCAATATATGGTTTAACATAGGCATTAGAAGCATAATTATCATAACAATATTGAAGTATGGAATTTTTTTCAGATTTGTAAAGAGTAGCATCATACTTTCCAATCAAAGAAGCAATTTCATAAGCACCCTTAAAAGCAACAAATTCTTTAATTTGTTGAACATCATAGTAATTATAAACACCCTTAGCATATGAAGATATGATTCCATTATCACTAAACTCACATTGGTAGGGAAGGTATTTCTTAGGGTCTTCAGAACAACAAGTAAAATCATATATTTCACATAAATTCCAAGCATAGCATTGCAAACGATGAATTTGATCCAGTAAAAGTTTCCCTTTTTGAGATAAGCGGTGTCGCACATAACAAGCATGCTCATCTAAAGATTTGCCCTCAACTAAGCTAGTTTGAGTTTCAGCACGAGCACATAGGGATCAAAGATGATCCAAGTAAAAAGCTTCAGGAGTGTGATAGATTTTGAGTGGTTCTTCAACCATTGGTGTAGTAGGTACAACTATTTTTTTGTATTTTGCGTTCCCTACCCATAACTAAAGATAGAAAGCAAGAGCACAAAATAAAAACTAGTTAGTGATAAAGCAAACAAGCACACACGAGAATATTCACCCCACGCTATAACTCCCCGGCAACGGCGCCAGAAAAAGGTCTTGATAACCCACAAGTATAGGGGAGCAATTGTAGCCTCTTTCGATAAGTAAGAGTGTCGAACCCAACGAGGAGCTAAAGGTAGAACCAATATTCCCTCAAGTTCTATCGACCACCGATACAACTCTACGCACGCTTGACGTTCGCTTTACCTAGAACAAGTATGAAACTAGAAGTACTTTGTAGGTGTTGTTGGATAGGTTTGCACTATAATAAAGAGCACGCAAATAAAATCTAGGGGCTGTTTAGATAAAGACACAATAAAGTTAGTATAGCGAGTGTGGAAAAGTGGTGGTAGGAGTTGCGAAATTGTCCCTAAGCAATTGACTACTTTACTGGACCGATAGAAAGTTTTATGTGGGAGAGGCCACTGCTAGCATGTCATCCCTGACTTGGAATTCTATGCACTTCTGATTGGAACTATTAGCAAGCATCCGCAACTACTAACGTTCATTAAGGTAAAACCCAACCATAGCATTAAGATATATTGGTCCCCCTTCAATCTCGTATGCATCAATTTCTATGCTAGGTTGAAACTTCTGTCACTCTTGCCCTCCAATACATAGTCCTATCAACATACAACTAGCCCTATGGTGTGATCCACGCGCGCGCTCATATGATGGGCACCAAAGGACAACAACATAACCACAAGCAAATTAAACCAATCATAGCAATTCACCAATTACCGATAGGATAACAAAAATCTACTCAGACATCATAGGATGGCAACACATCATTGGATAATAATATGAAGCATAAAGCACCATGTTCAAGTAGAGGGCACAGCGGGTTGCAGGAGAGTGGACCGCTGTAGATAGATGGGGGAAGGTGATGAAGATGTTGCTGAAGATGACGGAGGTGTTGGTGTAGATCGCCGTCACACGATGATGGCCCCGACGGTGTTCTGGCACCACCGGGAGAAAGGGAGAGAGAGCCCCCCTTCTTCTTCTTCTTCCTTGACCTTCTCCCTAGATGTGAGAAGGGTTTACCCTCTGGTCCTTGGCTTCCATGGCATGGGAGGGGCGAGAGCCCCTCCGAGATTGGATATGTCTCTCTGTCTCTCTCTGTTTCTGTGTTCCTGATTCTGCCCTTTCACCGTTTCTTATATTCCCGGAGATCCGTAACTCCGATTGGGCTGAAATTTGGACATGATTTTTATCCAGATATTGGCTTTCTTGCGGCGAAAGAAGGGCACCAACCGCCTTACGGGGTGGCCACGAGGGTCAGGGGCTCGCCCCCTGCCTCGTGGCCCCCTCGGGCATCGTCTCGCGTTGATTCTTCTTCCCAAAAAATCACATATATTCCAAAAAAATCTCCGTGAGTTTTTATCCCGTTTGAACTCTGTTTGACATGGATTTTTTGCGAAACAAAAAAACATGCAACAAACAGGAACTGGCACTGGGCACTGGATCAATATGTTAGTCCCAAAAATAGTATAAAAAGTTGCCAAAAGTATATAAAATTTGTAGAATATTGGCATGGAACAATAAAAAATTATAGATACGATGGAGACGTATCACTTGCCGATCACCGGGTAAGTCAACCAAAGTCCATATTTTGTTCTCATACATGGATGCCATCTCAGATTTCATGGCCTCAAGCCATTTCGTGGAATCTGGGCTCATCATCACTTCCTCATAGTTCGTAGGTTCGTCATGGTCAAGTAACATGACTTCCAGAACAGGATTACCGTACCACTCTGGTGCGAATCTTACTCTGGTTGACCTATGAGGTTCAGTAGTAACTTGATCCGAAGTTTCATGATCATCATCATTAGCTTCCTCACTAATTGGTGTAGGAATCACTAGAACTAATTTCTGTGATGAACTACTTTCCAATTCGGGAGAAGGTACAATTACCTCATCAAGTTCTAATTTCCTCCCACTCACTTCTTTCGAGAGAAACTCCTTCTCTAGAAAGGATCCATTCTTAGCAACTAAAATCGTGCCTTCGGATCTGTGATAGAAGGTGTACCCAACTATTTCCCTTGGGTATCCTATGAAGACACATTTCTCCGATTTGGGTTCGAGCTTATCAGATTGAAGCTTTTTCACATAAGCATCGCAGCCCCAAACTTTAAGAAACGACAACTTGGGTTTCCTGTCAAACCACAGTTCATATGGTGTCATCTCAATGGATTTAGATGGTGCCCTATTTAACATGAATGCAGCCGTCTATAAAGCATTACCCCAAAACGATAGCGGTAAATCAGTAAGAGACATCATAGATCGCACCATATCTAATAAAGTGCAGTTACGATGTTCGGACACACCACTACGCTGTGGTGTTCCAGGTGGCGTGAGTTGCGAAACTATTCCACATTTTTCAAATAAAGACCAAACTCATAACTCAAATATTCTCCTCCACGATCAGATCACAGAAACTTTATTTTCTTGTTACGATGATTTTCCACTTCACTCTGAAATTCCTTGAACTTTTCAAATGTTTCAGACTTATGTTTCATCAAGAAGCTATACCCATAAATGCTCAAATCATCAGTGAAGGTCAGAAAATAACGATACCCGCCGCGAGCCTCAACACTCATCAGACCGCATACATCAGTATGTATTATTTCCAATAAGTCAATTGCTCGCTCCATTGTTCTGGAGAACGGAGTCTTAGTCATCTTGCCCATGAGGCATGGTTCGCAAGCATCAAGTGATTCATAATCAAGTGATTCCAAAAGCCCATCATCATGGAGTTTCTTCATGTGCTTTGCACCAATATGACCTAAATGGCAGTGCCACAAATAAGTTGCACTATCATTATTAACCTTGCATCTTTTGCCTTCAATATTATGAATATGTGTATCACTACTATCGAGATTCAACAAAAATAGACCACTCATCAAGGGTGCATGACCATAAAAGATATTACTCATATAAATAGAACAACCATTATTCTCTGATTTAAATGAATAATCGTCTCGCATCAAATAGGATCCAGATATAATGTCCATGCTTAACGCTGGCACCAAATAACAATTATTCAAGTCTAAAACTAATCCCGAAGGTAGATGTAGAGGTAGCGTGCCGACTGCGATCATATCGACTTTGGAACCATTTCCCACGCGCATCGTCACCTCGTCCTTAGCCAATCTTCGTTTAATCCGTAGCCCCTGTTTCGAGTTGCAAATATGAGCACCAGAACCAGTATCAAATACCCAGGCGCTACTATGAGCATTAGTAAGGTACACATCAATAACATGTATATCAAATATACCTTTCACTTTGCCATCCTTCTTCTCTGCCAAATACTTGGGGCAGTTCCGCTTCCAGTGACCAGTCCCTTTGCAGTAGAAGCACTCAATCTCATGCTTAGGTCCAGACTTGGGCTTCTTCACTTGAGCAGCAACTTGCTTGCCGTTCTTCTTGAAGTTCCCCTTCTTCCCTTTCCCCTTCTTCTTGAAACTAGTGGTCTTTTTAACCATCAACACTTGATGCTCCTTCTTGATTTCTACCTCCGCAGCCTTTAGCATCGCGAAGAGCTTGGGAATTGTCTTATCCATCCCTTGCATATTATAGTTCATCACAAAGCTTTTGTAGCTTGGTGGCAGTGATTGAAGAACTCTGCCAATGACACTATCATCAGGAAGATTAACTCCCAGTTGAGTCAAGTGGTTGTGGTACCCAGACATTCTGAGTATATGTTCATTGACAGAACTAATCTCCTCCATCTTGCAGCTACAGAACGTATTGGAGACTTCATATCTCTCACTTCAGGCATTTGCTTGAAATATTAACTTCAACTCCTGGAACATCTCATATGCTCCATGACGTTCAAAACGTCGTTGAAGTCCCGATTCTAAGCCGTAAAGCATGGCACACTGAACTATCGAGTAGTCATCAGCTTTGCTCTGCCAGACGTTCATAGCGTCCGGAGTTGCTCCTGTAGCGAGTCTTGCACCTAGTGGTGCTTCTAGGACGTAATTCTTCTGTGCAGCAATGCGGATAATCCTCAAGTTACGGACCCAGTCCGTGTAGTTGCTGCCATCATCTTTCAACTTAGCTTTCTCTAGAAATGCATTAAAATTCAAAGGAACGGTAGCACGGGCCATTGATCTACAACAACATAGACATGCGAAATACTATCAGGTACTAAGTTCATGATAAATTAAAGTTCAATTAATCATATTACTTAAGAACTCCCACTTAGATAGACATCCTCTAGTCATCTAAATGATCACGTGATCCATATCAACTAAACCATGTTCGGTCATCACGTGAGATGGAGTAGCTTTCAATGGTGAACATCACTATGTTGATCATATCTACTACATGATTCACGTTCGACCTTTCGGTCTCAGTGTTCTGCGGCCATATCTGCATATGCTAGGCTCGTCAAGTTTAACCTGAGTATTCTGCATGTGCAAAACTGGCTTGCACCCGTTGTATGTGAACGTAGAGCTTATCACACCCGATCATCACGTGGTGTCTCGGCACGACGGACTGTAGCAACGGTGCATACTCAGGGAGACCACTTGTACCTTGAAATCTAGTGAGAAATCATCTTATAATGCTACCGTCGTACTAAGAAAAATAAGATGCGTAAAGGATAAACATCACATGCAATCAAAATAAGTGATATGATATGGTCATCATCATCTTGTGCCTTTGATCTCCATCTCCAAAGCACCGTCATGATCTGTTGGGGAACGTAGTATTTCAAAAAAATTCCTACGATCATGCAAGATCTATCTAGGAGAAGCATATAAACAAGCGGGGAGAGTGTGTCCACGTACCCTCGTAGACCGAAAGCGGAAGCGTTAAGTAACGCGGTTGATGTAGTCGAACGTCTTCGCGATCCAACCGATCAAGTACCGAACACACGGCACCTCCGCGATCTGCACACTTTCAGCTCGGCGACGTCCCTCAAACTCCTAGATCCAGCTGAGGTCGAGGGAGGTTTCGTCAGCACAACGGCGTGTTGATGGTGATGATGAAGTTACCGACGCAGGGCTTCGCCTAAGCACTGCGACAATATGACCGAGGTGGAAATATGTGGAGGGGGCACCGCACACGGCTAAGAATCAACTTGTGTGTCTATGGGGTGCCCCCCTCCCCCGTATATAAAGGAGGGGAGGAGGGGGCCAGCCGGCCTCATGGTGCGCCCCCAAGGGGGGATTCCTACTCCTACTAGGAGTAGGTTTCCCCCCTTTCCTAGTCCAACTAGGAGGGGGAAGGAAGGCGAAGAGGGGAAGAAGGAAAGGGGGGCCGGCCCCCTCCCCAATTCGGATTGGGATTGGGGGGGCATGCCCCACCTCTTGGCCGCCTCCTCTCTCTTCCACTAAAGCCCATGTAGGCCCATTAAGCCCCCGGGGGGTTCGGTAACCTTCCGGTACTCCGGTAAATGCCCGAACTCATCCGAAACCATTCCGGTATCCAAACATAACCTTCCAATATATCAACTCTTCATGTCTCGACCATTTCAAGACTCCTCGTCATGTCCGTGATCACATCCGGGACTCCGAACTACCTTCGGTACGTCAAAAACACATAAACTCATAATACCGATCGTCATCGAACGTTAAGCGTGCGGACCCTACGGGTTCGAGAACTATGTAGACATGACCGAGACTCATCTCCGGTCAATAACCAATAGTGAAACCTGGATGCTCATATTGGTTCGTACATATTCTACAAAGATCTTTATCGGTCAAACCGCATAATGATACGTCTCAAACGTATCTATAATTTTTAATTGTTCCATGCTATTATATTATCTCTTTTGGATGTTTAATGGGCTTTAATATGCTCTTTTATATTATTTATTTTATATTATTTTTGGGACTAACCTATTAACCGGAGGCCCAGTGCCAGTTTCTGTTTTTTGTGCCTATTTTAGAGTTTCGCAGAAAAGGAATACCAAATGGAGTCCAAACAGAATGTAACCTTCGCGATGATCTTTCTTGGACAGAAAGCAATCCAGAAGACTTGGAGTTGAAGTCTGGAATGCCACGAGGCCGCCACGAGGCAGGAGGGCGCGCCAGGGGGGTAGGTGCCCCCCACCCTCGTGGGCCCCTCATACCTCCACCGATGTACTTCTTTCGCCTATATATACTCTTATACCCTAGAAACATCGGAGAGAGCCACAAAACCACATTTCCACCGCCGCAACCTTCTGTACCCGTGAGATCCCATCTTGGGGCCTTTTCCGGCGATCTGTCGGAGGGGGAATCAATCACGGAGGGCTTCTACATCAACACCATTGCCTCTCCGATGAAGCGTGAGTAGTTTACCACAGACCTTCGGGTCCATAGTTATTAGCTAGATGGCTTCTTCTCTCTCTTTGATTCTCAATACAAAGTTCTCCTCAATGTTATTGGAGATCTATTCAATGTAATACTCTTTTGCGGTGTGTTTGCCGAGATCCGATGAATTGTGGATTTATGAACAAGATTATCTATGAATATTATTTGGTTCTTCTCTGAATTCTTATATGCATCACTTGATATCTTTGCAAGTCTCTTCAAATTATTGGTTTAGTTTGGCCTACTAGATTGATCTTTCTTGCAATGGGAGAAGTGCTTAGTGAGGGAGTCCTGGATTAAGGGGTCCTCGGGCGTTCGGACAATGTAGCATGGGCCGGACTGATGGGTTGTGAAGGTACAAGACCGAAGGCTCTCTCCCGTGTCCGGATGGGACTGTCCTTGGCGTGGAAGGCAAGCTTGGCGCCCTAATATGAAGATTCCTTCCTTTATAACCGACTTTGTATAACCCTAGTCCCCTCCGGTGTCTATATAAACCGAATGGCTTAGTCCGTAGAGATAATCATAATAATAGTCATATAGGCTAGACTTTTAGGGTTTTAGCCATTACGATCTCGAGGTAGATCAACTCTTGTAATACTCATATTCATCAAGATCAATCAAGCAGGAAGTAGGGTATTACCTCCATAGAGAGGGCCCGAACCTGGGTAAACATTGTGTCCCCCGTCTCCTATTACCATCAACCTTAGACGCATAGTTCGGGACCCCCTACCCGAGATCCACCGGTTTTGACACCGACATTGGTGCTTTCATTGAGAGTTCCGCTGCGTCGTCTTCAAGAGGTTCGATGGCCCCGTCAATCATCTACAACAATGCTGTCCGGGGGGAAGTCTTCCTCCCCGGACAGATCTTCATATTCAGCGGCTTCGCACTGCGGGCCAACTCGCTTGGCCATCTAGAGCAGATCGACAGCTACGCCCCTGGCCATCAGGTCAGATTTGGAAGCTTGAATTACATCGCTGATATCCGCGGAGACTTGATCTTCGATGGATTTGAGCCCACTGCAGCCGCTCCCTGCCATCACGATGAACATGACTTAAATCTGTCATCGAACCACACCGAGGAGATAGCGCCTGTAACTGCCCTGGCCCTAGATATGGAGCAGATCGCGTAGTCCAAGGACGGGAAGCTCAACCCCGCCACAGAAGCCGCAGACTCAACAGCGTTGGAGCCGCATACAGACCCAACCTCGGGTGCAATCTGCGCCACCGGAGCCTCGGACTCGTTTCCGGCTACAGGTTCCGAACCATGTGCATCCGCGTACGTCGAGCTTGATCGGACATCGATCGTCGAATTCAGCTCCGCGGACATCTTCCGGCACTCGCCTTTAGGCGACGTGCTAAATTCATTAAAAACACTCTCCTTAGCGGGGGACTCACAGCCGAACTATATCCGGTTCGAACTGGAGGCTGATGACGAAGAATTTCGCTTCCCATCCACCGCCCACTTCATAGCCACTATCGAAGACTTAACTGACATGCTCGATTACGGCTCCGAAGACATCGACGGTATGGACGACGATGCCGAAGAGGAGCAGGGACAAAATCCGCCATTTACCGGGCGCTGTACAACCACTTCTTCGTACGACGTGTACATGGTGGATACACCTAAAGAGAACAATGGCGATAACGAGAAGGATCCAGTCGAGGGTCAACCTCCTGAGATACGGCCAAAGCGCCGATGTCAGTGGCGCCACTCTAAATCACGCCATGGAAAAGATAGCGATACCGGCACGAGAGAAAACAATACTCCGGACGATGCCGAAGACAAGGAATACCCTGTTGAGCCAACCTCCGAACAGGACGAACGGGAGGACGGGCGAGTCAGCCCTGATGAACAGGCCGTAAACGAAGACTCGGAGGACAACAATTATCTTCCACTCTCCGAGGATGAGGTGAGCCTCGGCAATGAGGATTTCATCGTGCCTGAGGAACCTCTCGAGCAGGAGCGCTTTAAGTGTCGGCTAATAGCCACTGCGAGGAGCCTGAAAAAGAAGCAGCAGCAGCTTCAAGCTGATCAAGACCTGCTCAACGATAGATGGACTAATGTCCTGGCAGCCGAGGAATATGGCCTTGATTGCCCAACTAAAAGTTACCCGAAGCGCAAATTGTTACCCCAATTCGATGACGAGGCGTGGGAGCCCCTACCATCAGCGCGTAATGCGGCTGACCGACCACCACATGGCCAGGATAAAGCGGCACAAGCCGAACACCAGCCTGTCGTACCTCACCATAAAGGCAGAGATAAAACAGATCGGGGTTATACATATGACCTGCGGCAGGACCTAAATAACAGAACAGAACAGGTCAGACCAGATCAATCTATGGATCGCGGGGGCGTGCCCTAACGCGCGATGACAAAGAGACTCACCAGCCGAATACCGGGGGTCAGAAGCAATTTCCCCCGAAGTAAAGACCGTAAACATGGTATACGTGACACACACCCCTACACGGGCGCGCAGGCGCGCACTACGGGACACATACACCATAGAGCCGGTCCCCCCAAAATTTAGCCAATCCATCCTGAACGTTCGCAGCTCTGATCATCGATCCAATTATCGATGGGTTCCATCTCATGAAAGTCCTTATGGACAGCGGCAGTAGCCTTAATCTACTCTACCAAGACACTGTCCGCAAAATGGGCATCGATCCTTCAAGAATCAAGCACACCACAACTACCCTCAAGGGAGCAGTACCCGGCGTAGAAGCTCACTGCACGGGCTCCATCACATTGGAAGTTATTTTCGGTTCGCCGAACAACTTCCGAAGCGAAGGCTTGACCTTTGATATCGCCCCGATCCGCAGTAGCTACCATGCACTTCTGGGGCATTCCGCTTTCACTCGTTTTAATGCGGTCCCACTCTACGCTCGCGCAAAACTTAAGATGCCCGGTCCACGCGGCGTCATAACAATAAATGGAAACATGGAACACTCCCTCCGTACAGAGGGTCATACTACGGCTACTACAGCCGAAGTACAAAGCGGCCTCATCAAACCGCATATCTCATCGGCCATTAAGCCGCCGGTCTCTATTAAATGGGACCGACCAATTTCAGAGCTGGATTAGCACTTCGGCCTCCGTCATTCGCCACATATACCAGCGAAGTCTGTACCGCGCGTACATAATTATATACTTAAAATACCCCGGTCATCGGCGGAGGTACAATACGAACAGGCCTCAAAGCACTCCCATAGCCTCCTTTTTTTCTAACTATTTTTTCTCTTTTACCACAGGTGGCTCAAAGACTGGTCATCTCACAGATTCTTTCCGAGTTCGGCTTCGTACACTTATCCAATGACAATTCCTGTTAAGGAGTCCTTTCACCGAGGCAAGGCGGCGCAGACGTGCGACAGGAGGTCCAAATAATTTTTTGTAGACCGCACTATCTATTTCGAGCCTGTAAAGTGCCTTCTCCCTCAGCCTTCGACCACCGGCATGTCAAATAGCTTGAGTCATGGCGTTATTATCTGTAAAATGGCAATTGACATATCAATCAAGTACCACTGAACATAATCTGTATTCATTATTTGCTTTTTCTAAAGAACTGAATTTTGCGTCTTCGGTTGTTTCACACACGCACCTCGGCATGTATTGCCAGGGGCTCAATATGGGGACAAAAGAATTGCCGGCAAGTCCGAACAGCTTTATAGCGCACTTCGGCGTCACGAATTTGGCCTTATATGCATCAGCTCCGAATCATGTCTTTGTTCAATAGTTGGGTTGCCCGGCTACTGTGCTTACTACCTTACGTTCCGCTCTATCGGCTAGGGTAGTAAAGGGAGAACTACTGCGATTGTATCCTGGTTTATCCGGATGAGCACCTTAGTAGAGAACGCTGAAAACTGACTGTCATGATGCGGCGAGAGCTGGTCAACCACTCGATGACTTATTAGAATCTTTAGCGATTCCTTCTGTATTACACGAAGGACCGTTCATCTGGTCACCTATGTAACGCACCGTTTCTGGATAACTACGTACATACTAGGGCTATATAGTAGACCCACCGTCAAACTCCTATGGCTAAGTGAAAGTGTTAAAGCCGTATAGTCCGATTGCCTAGTTCGCCGCATTGACACCTCCTTCACGGACAATGACGTTGGGTCAAGAGTGATCAAGTGCTTTTCTGAAGACCCCCGTATTTTTTGCGAGGGGGCTGAAGCCGACGACTGAAAAACTTTCAGATTATACAAAAACGGCCACACAGGAGGAGCCAAAACTTTTAGTCATAGCCTTAAAATATCATAATATTGTTTTTACAATTTCGTCACATTCACTCGAAGACCATATCCTTTGAGCACTGAACCTCTATTAAGCGGGCGCCCTCTAGGACATCTTCAAAATAATGCTCCGGCGTGTGTTTGTCCTTGCCCCTGGGTGGACTCTTCGCTGCAATATCGGTGGCCTTCATCTTTGCCCAATACGTCTTGACACGGGTGAAGGCCATCCGTGCACCTTCAATGCACGCTGATCGCTTCACGGCGTCGATACGCGGCACCACATCCACAAGTCATTGCACCAAACCGAAATAACTATTCAGAATTGGCTCAGTCGGCCACAGCCGGACCATGATGTCCTTCATGGCAGAACTGGATATCTTGTGGAGCTCGGCCCACTGGGCCATCTGTTCATTCAGCAACAGCGGGCGCCTTGGCATGCCGAATTATGACCAGAAAAGCTTCTCTGTTGCATACCCTTCTTGTGCTTGGTAAAATTGCACCGCGTCGGAGGCACTCTTTGGCAAGTCCAAGAATGCGTCTGGAGGGCACCACATTTGATTAAGTGGGGCATACTTCGGATCGCCAAACTTAGTCTGTAATAAGAAAGGCTTACCGGGCGCTATCTCCCCAGCTTGCCGGATCTCCTCCCGGGCCGCTCTAGACTCGGATCGTGCTTCTCTCGCCTCTTGTAAGGCCTTGCCGAGATCGGCCGCTTTGTTTTTGTTATCCCTCTCGAGGAATTCGCACCGGACAGTGGTTTCCTTTAGCTCGCGCGCCATAGTAGACATTCTCTCCTCGCACTGGCGCCGAGCAGCCTGTTTGGCTTTTAACCCATCAGTTGCCTTTTTCGCAGCCACATTACTCATCCAGGCTTGCTCCTTGGCTCGGGCAAGTTCAGCCCGAAGGGTCTCCACCGCGGTAGCACTATCTGCAGTTACGCATGTCTCAGTATATAATTCTAGCTTCATGCTCATGTTATTATACATACATACACTGACCGCCCCAAAACATACCTTGCGCCTCGTCGAGCCGCATGTTAATAAGCGTGATGTCGTCATCCGCCACATCAAGTTTTTGCTTCAGACCTGCAACCTCTGTAGCGTGGGCAGTCGTCATGGAGGTCACAACCTGTGTTCCAATTAATTAGATTCTTTCCTGGGCATACTCTTTCTCGATCCTCTCATTGCCTCCCTTTGGACGCCAACCAGAGTCTCAGGGGCTACTACCTATACACAGGTGCATTTTGCGTATAGAGCGCAATAAAAAATATAACATTACGTACCTCGAAGCCTCTTAGCAGGCCCATGAAGGCTTCATTCAATTCGCTTTTCGCGGACAGAATCCTCTCAAACACCGTACCCATCAAGGTACGATGTTCCTCTGAGATGGACGAATATCGCAACATGTCCATCAGTGTATCTGGCGCCTCCGGATTCTAGGAAGCAGCTGTGGGAGTACGGACTCCCTTTGAAAGGATATGTTTGCTCGACCCTAGAGTCGTCTCCAGCTGCAAAATGGATAGTCCGGGGCCTTTACTATTGGTTCCCGTAGGGACCGCACACCCCGGACCCTGGGCGGCCGAAGTTTCACCGTGGGGCGTTGTCTTCATTATCCTCTGTTGATCGGGAGAGATCCTCCGCGACGACACCTCAAAGTCGTCCGCCGTATTGGGCAAGGAAGCTTGTGGAGGCGTCTCGCTTTCCATCATCTCCGGAAGAAGATCCCCCGAGGAAGAGGATTGTTGAGGAAGACTGTGTTGGAGATATGCCCTAGAGGCAATAATAAATGGTTATTATTATATTTCTTTGTTCATGGTAATTGTCTATTATTCATGCTATAATTGTATTTTCCGGAAATCGTAATACATGTGTGAATACATAGACCACAACGTGTCCCTAGTAAGCCTCTAGTTGACTAGCTCGTTGATCAATAGATAGTCATGGTTTCCTGACTATGGACATTGGATGTCATTGATAACAGGATCACATCATTAGGAGAATGATGTGATGGATAGGACCCAATCCTAAGCATAGCATAAAAGATCGTGTAGTTTCGTTTGCTAGAGCTTTTCCAATGTCAAGTATCTTTTCCTTAGACCATGAGATCGTGCAACTCCCGGATACCGTAGGAGTGCTTTGGGTGTGCCAAACGTCACAACGTAACTGGGTGACTATAAAGGTGCACTACGAGTATCTCCGAAAGTGTGTTGGGTTGGCACGGATCGAGACTGGGATTTGTCACTCCGTGTGACGGAGAGGTATCTCTGGGCCCACTCGGTAATGCATCATCATAATGAGCTCTATGTGACTAAGGCGTTAGTCACGGGATCATGCATTGCGGTATGAGTAAAGAGACTTGCCGGTAACGAGATTGAACAAGGTATTGGGATACCGACGATCGAATCTCGGGCAAGTAACATACCGATTGACAAAGGGAATTGCATACGGGATTGATTGAATCCTCGACACCGTGGTTCATCCGATGAGATCATCGTGGAACATGTGGGAGCCAACATGGGTATCCAGATCCCGCTATTGGTTATTGACCGGAGAGGCGTCTCGGTCATGTCTGCATGTCTCCCGAACCCGTAGGGTCTACACACTTAAGGTTCGGTGACGCAAGGGTTGTAGAGATATGTGTATGCGGAAACCCGAAAGTTGTTCGGAGTCCCGGATGAGATCCCAGACATCACGAGAGGTTCCGGAATGGTCCGGAGGTGAAGAATTATATATAGGAAGTCAAGTTTTGGCCACCGGGAAAGTTTCGGGGGTTACCGGTATTGTACCGGGACCACCGGAAGGGTCCCGGGGGTCCACCGGGTGGGGCCACCTATCCCGGAGGGCCCCGTGGGCTGAAGTGGGAAGGGAACCAGCCCCTAGTGGGCTGGGCGCCCCCCCATGGGCCTCCCCGCATGCGCCTAGGGTTGCAAACCCTAGGGTGGGGGGGCTTCCCACTTGCCTTGGGGGGCAAGGCATCCCCCTTGGCCGCCGCCCCTTGCCCTAGATGGGTTGTGGCCGGCGCCCCCCCTTCCCAGGGGCCTATATAAAGGGGGGAGGGAGGGCAGAAAGATCTCAGCCTTGGGCGCCTCCCTCCTCCCCTGCAACACCTCTCCCTCTCGCAGAAGCTCGGCGAAGCCCTGCCGAGACCCGCTACATCCACCACCACGCCGTCGTGCTGCTGGATCTCCATCAACCTCTCCTTCTCCCTTGCCGGATCAAGAAGGAGGAGACGTCGCTGCACCGTACGTGTGTTGAACGTGGAGGTGCCGTCCGTTCGGCACTCGGTCATCGGTGATTTGGATCACGGCGAGTACGACTCCGTCATCCACGTTCATTGGAACGCTTCCGCTCGCGATCTACAAGGGTATGTAGATGCACTCCCTTCCCCTCGTTGCTAGTATACTCCATAGATGCATCTTGGTGAGCGTAGGAAAATTTTAAAATTATGCTACGATTCCCAACAGTGGCATCATGAGCCAGGCCTATGCGTAGTTACTATGCACGAGTAGAACACAAAGCAGTTGTGGGCGTTGAGTTTGCCAATTCTTCTTGCCACTACTAGTCTTTTCTTGTTTCGGCGGTATTGTAGGATGAAGCGGCCCGGACCGACCTTACACGTACGCTTACGTGAGACAGGTTCCACCGACTGACATGCACTAGATGCATAAGGTGGCTAGCGGGTGTCTGTCTCTGCTACTTTAGTCGGAACGGATTCGATGAAAAGGGTCCTTATGAAGGGTAAATAGAAATTGGCAAATCACGTTGTGGTCATACGTAGGTAAGAAAACGTTCTTGCTAGAAACCTACAAACCACGTAAAAACTTGCAACAACAATTAGAGGACGTCTAACTTGTTTTTGCAGCAAGTGCTATGTGATGTGATATGGCCAGAAGATGTGATGAATGATATATGTGATGTATGAGATTGATCATATTCTTGTAATAGGAATCATGACTTGCATGTCGATGAGTATGACAACCGGCAGGAGCCATAGGAGTTGTCTTTATTATTTTGTATGACCTGCGTGTCATTGTATAACGCCATGTAAATTACTTTACTTTGTTGCTAAACGCGTTAGCCATAGAAGTAGAAGTAATCGTTGGCGTGACGACTTCATGAAGACACAATGATGGAGATCATGATGATGGAGATCATGGTGTCATGCCGGTGACGAAGATGATCATGGTGCCCCGAAGATGGAGATCAAAGGAGCATAATGATATTGGCCATATCATGTCACTATTTGATTGCATGTGATGTTTATCATGTTTTTGCATCTTATTTGCTTAGAACGACGGTAGTAAGTAAGATGATCCCTTATGATAATTTCAAGAAAAGTGTTCCCCCTAACTGTGCACCGTTGCGAAGGTTCGTTGTTTCGAAGCACCACGTGATGATCGGGTGTGATAGATTCTAACGTTCGAATACAACGGGTGTTGACGAGCCTAGCATGTACAGACATGGCCTTGGAACACACGCAATACACTTAGGTTGACTTGACGAGCCTAGCATGTACAGACATGGCCTCGGAACACGGAGGACCGAAAGGTCGAGCATGAGTCGTATAGAAGATACGATCAACATGGAGATGTTCACCGATCTTGACTAGTCCGTCTCACGTGATGATCGGACACGGCCTAGTTAAATTCGGATCATGTATCACTTAGATGACTAGAGGGATGTCTATCTGAGTGGGAGTTCATTAAACAATTTGATTATATGAACTTAATTATCATGAACTTAGTCTAAAATCTTTACACTATGTCTTGTAGATCAAATGGCCAACGTTGTCCTCAATTTCAACGCGTTCCTAGAGAAAACCAAGCTGAAAGATGATGGCAGCAACTATACGGACTGGGTCCGGAACCTGAGGATCATCCTCATAGTAGCCAAGAAAGATTATGTCTTAGAAGCACCGCTAGGTGATGCACCAATCCCACAGAACCAAGACGTTATGAACGCTTGGCAGCAGCGTGCTGATGATTACTCCCTCGTTCAGTGCGGCATGCTTTACAGCCTAGAACCGGGTCTCCAAAAGCGTTTTGAGAAACATGGAGCATATGAGATGTTCGAGGAGCTGAAATTAGTTTTCCAAGCTCATGCCCGGGTCGAGAGATATGAAGTCTCCGACAAGTTCTTCAGCTGTAAAATGGAGGAAAATAGTTCTGTAAGTGAGCACATACTCAGAATGTCTGGGTTGCACAACCGCTTGACTCAGCTGGGAGTTAATCTCTCGGATGACGCGGTCATTGACAGAATCCTTCAGTCGCTTCCACCAAGCTTCAAGAGCTTTGTGATGAACTACAATATGCAGGGGATGGAAAAGACCATTCCTGAGGTATATTCGATGCTGAAATCGGCGGAGGTGGAAATCAGAAAAGAACATCAAGTGTTGATGGTGAATAAAACCACTAAGTTCAAGAAGGGCAAGGGTAAGAAGAACTTCAAGAAGGACGGCAAGGGAGTTGCCACGCCCGGTAAACCAGTTACTGGGAAGAAGTCAAAGAATGGACCCAAGCCTGAAACTGAGTGCTTTTATTGCAAGGGAAGTGGTCACTGGAAGCGGAACTGCCCCAAATACTTAGCGGAAAAGAAGGCCGGCAACACCAAAGGTATATGTGATATACATGTAATTGATGTGTACCTTACCAGTACTCGTAGTAGCTCCTGAGTATTTGATACCGGTGCGGTTGCTCATATTTGTAACTCAAAATAGGAACTACGGAATAAACGGAGACTAGCGAAGGACGAGGTGACGATGCGCGTCAGAAATGGTTCCAAGGTCGATGTGATCGTCGTCGGCACACTACCTCTGCATCTACCCACGGGATTAGTTTTAAACCTCAATAATTGTTATTTAGTACCAGCTTTGAGCATGAACATTGTATCTGGATCTCGTTTAATTCGAGATGGCTACTCATTTAAATCCGAGAATAATGGTTGTTCTATTTATTTGAGAGATATGTTTTATGGTCATGCCCCGCTGGTCAATGGTTTATTTTTGATGAATCTCGGACGTGATGTTACACATGTTCACAGTGTGAATACCAAAAGATGTAAAGTTGATAACGATAGTCCCACATACTTGTGGCACTGCCGCCTTGGTCACATTGGTGTCAAGCGCATGAAGAAGCTCCATGCAGATGGACTTTTGGAGTCTCTTGATTACGAATCATTTGACACGTGCGAACCATGCCTCATGGGTAAGATGACCAAGACTCCGTTCTCCGGAACAATGGAGCGAGCAACCAACTTATTGGAAATCATACATACCGATGTGTGCGGTCCAATGAGTGTTGAGGCTCGCGGAGGATATCGTTATGTTCTCACTCTCACTGATGATTTAAGTAGATATGGGTATGTCTACCTAATGAAACACAAGTCTGAAACCTTTGAAAAGTTCAAGGAATTTCAGAGTGAAGTTGAGAATCAACGTGACAGGAAAATAAAATTCTTACGATCAGATCGTGGTGGAGAATATTTAAGTCACGAATTTGGTACACACTTAAGGAAATGTGGAATAGTTTCGCAACTCACGCCGCCTGGAACACCTCAAAGAAATGGTGTGTCCGAACGTCGTAATCGCACTCTATTGGATATGGTGCGATCTATGATGTCTCTTACCGATGTACCGCTCTCATTTTGGGGCTATGCTTTAGAGACTGCCGCATTCACTTTAAATAGGGCTCCGTCGAAATCCGTTGAGACGACACCGTATGAATTATGGTTTGGGAAGAAACCTAAGCTGTCGTTTCTAAAAGTTTGGGGATGCGATGCTTATGTCAAGAAACTTCAACCTGAAAAGCTCGAACCCAAGTCGGAGAAATGCATCTTCATAGGATACCCTAAGGAAACCATTGGGTATACCTTCTACCTCAGATCCGAAGGCAAGATCTTCGTTGCCAAGAACGGGTCCTTTCTAGAGAATGAGTTTCTCTCGAAAGAATTGAGTGGGAGGAAAGTGGAACTTGATGAGGTGATAGTCACCCCTTCCGTGCCGGAAAGTAGCGCAACGCGGGAAGATGTTCCTGTGGTGCCTACACCGACTGGGGAGGAAGTTAATGATGATGATCATGAAGCTTCAGATCAAGTTACTGAACTTCGTAGGTCCACAAGGACACGTTCCGCACCAGAGTGGTACGGCAACCCTGTCCTGGAAATCATGTTGTTAGACAACGGTGAACCTTCGAACTATGAAGAAGCGATGGCGGGCCCGGATTCCGACAAATGGCTAGAAGCCATGAAATCCGAGATAGAATCCATGTATGAAAACAAAGTATGGACTTTGACTGACTTGCCCGATGAGCGGCGAGCCATAGAAAACAAATGGATCTTTAAGAAGAAGACAGACGCGGATGGTAATGTGACCATCTACAAAGCTCGACTTGTCGCTAAGGGTTATCGACAAGTTCAAGGGGTTGACTACGATGAGACTTTCTCACCCGTAGCAAAGCTGAAGTCCGTCCGAATCATGTTAGCAATTGCCGCATACTATGATTATGAGATATGGCAGATGGATGTCAAAACGGCATTCCTCAATGGCTTCCTTAAGGAAGAGTTGTATATGATGCAGCCGGAAGGTTTTGTCGATCCTAAGAATGCTAACAAAGTATGCAAGCTCCAGCGCTCAATTTATGGGCTGGTGCAAGCATCTCGGAGTTGGAACATTCGCTTTGATGAGATGATCAAAGCGTTTGGGTTTACACAGACTTATGGAGAAGCCTGGGTTTACAAGAAAGTGAGTGGGAGCTCTGTAGCATTTCTCATATTTTATGTGGATGACATACTATTGATGGGAAATGATATAGAATTCTTGGAAAGTATAAAGGCCTATTTGAATAAGTGTTTTTCAATGAAGGACCTTGGAGAAGCTGCTTATATATTAGGCATCAAGATCTATAGAGATAGATCGAGACGCCTCATTGGTCTTTCACAGAGTACATACCTTGACAAGATATTGAAGAAGTTCAATATGGATCAGTCCAAGAAGGGGTTCTTGCCTGTATTGCAAGGTGTGCAGACCTGATGTAAACCTTGTCGTAAGTTTGGTAGGAAGGTACCAAAGTAATCCCGGCATGGAACACTGGACAGCGGTCAAGAACATCCTAAAGTACCTGAAAAGGACTAAGGATATGTTTCTCGTTTATGGAGGTGACGAAGAGCTCGTCGTAAAGGGTTACGTCGACGCTAGCTTCGACACAGATCTGGATGACTCGAAGTCACAGACCGGATACGTGTATATTTTGAATGGAGGAGCAGTAAGCTGGTGCAGTTGCAAGCAAAGCGTCGTGGCGGGATCTACATGTGAAGCGGAGTACATGGCAGCCTCGGAGGCAGCACAGGAAGCAGTCTGGATGAAGGAGTTCATTACCGACCTAGGGGTGATTCCCAATGCGTCGGGCCCGATGACTCTCTTCTGTGACAACACTGGAGCTATTGCCCTTGCGAAGGAGCCCAGGTTTCACAGGAAGACCAGGCATATCAAGCGTCGCTTCAACTCCATTCGTGAAAGTGTTCAAAATGGAGACATAGATATTTGTAAAGTACATACGGACCTGAATGTAGCAGATCCGTTGACTAAACCTCTCCCTAGAGCAAAACATGATCAACACCAGGACGCAATGGGTGTTCGATTCATCACAATGTAACTAGATTATTGACTCTAGTGCAAGTGGGAGACTATTGGAGATATGCCCTAGAGGCAATAATAAATGGTTATTATTATATTTCTTTGTTCATGGTAATTGTCTATTATTCATGCTATAATTGTATTGTCCGGAAATCGTAATACATGTGTGAATACATAGACCACAACGTGTCCCTAGTAAGCCTCTAGTTGACTAGCTCGTTGATCAACAGATAGTCATGGTTTCCTGACTATGGACATTGGATGTCATTGATAACGGGATCACATCATTAGGAGAATGATGTGATGGACATGACCCAATCCTAAGCATAGCATAAAAGATCGTGTAGTTTCGTTTGCTAGAGCTTTTCCAATGTCAAGTATCTTTTCCTTAGACCATGAGATCGTGCAACTCCCGGATACCGTAGGAGTGCTTTGGGTGTGCCAAACGTCACAACGTAGCTGGGTGACTATAAAGGTGGACTACGGGTATCTCCGAAAGTGTCTGTTGGGTTGGCACGGATCGAGACTGGGATTTGTCACTCCGTGTGACGGAGAGGTATCTCTGGGCCCACTCGGTAATGCATCATCATAATGAGCTCTATGTGACTAAGGCGTTAGTCACGGGATCATGCATTGCGGTACGAGTAAAGAGACTTGCCGGTAACGAGACTGAACAAGGTATTGGGATACCGACGATCGAATCTCGGGCAAGTAACATACCGATTGACAAAGGGAATTGCATACGGGATTGATTGAATCCTCGACACCGCGGTTCATCCGATGAGATCATCGTGGAACATGTGGGAGCCAACATGGGTATCCAGATCCCGCTGTTGGTTATTGACCGGAGAGGCGTCTCGGTCATGTCTGCATGTCTCCCGAACCCGTAGGGTCTAGACACTTAAGGTTCGGTGACGCTAGGGTTGTAGAGATATGTGTATGCGGAAACCCGAAAGTTGTTCGGAGTCCCGGATGAGATCCCGGACGTCACGAGAGGTTCCGGAATGGTCCGGAGGTGAAGAATTATATATAGGAAGTCAAGTTTCGGCCACCGGGAAAGTTTCGGGGGTTACCGGTATTGTACCGGGACCACCGGAAGGGTCCCGGGGGTCCACCGGGTGGGGCCACCTATCCCGGAGGGCCCCGTGGGCTGAAGTGGGAAGGGAACCAGCCCCTAGTGGGCTGGGCGCCCCCCCATGGGCCTCCCCCCATGCGCCTAGGGTTGCAAACCCTAGGGTGGGGGGGCTTCCCACTTGCCTTGGGGGGCAAGGCACCCCCCTTGGCCGCCGCCCCTTGCCCTAGATGGGTTGTGGCCGGCGCCCCCCCTTCCCAGGGGCCTATATAAAGGGGGGGAGGGAGGGCAGAAAGATCTCAGCCTTGGGCGCCTCCCTCCTCCCCTGCAACACCTCTCCCTCTCGCAGAAGCTCGGCGAAGCCCTGCCGAGACCCGCTACATCCACCACCACGCCGTCGTGCTGCTGGATCTCCATCAACCTCTCCTTCCCCCTTGCTGGATCAATAAGGAGGAGACGTCGCTGCACCGTATGTGTGTTGAACGCGGAGGTGCCGTCTGTTCGGCACTCGGTCATCGGTGATTTGGATCACGGCGAGTACGACTCCGTCATCCACGTTCATTGGAACGCTTCCGCTCGCGATCTATAAGGGTATGTAGATGCACTCCCTTCCCCTCGTTGCTAGTATACTCCATAGATGCATCTTGGTGAGCGTAGGAAAATTTTAAAATTATGCTACGATTCCCAACAGACTGTGTGCCAGACTGCAAAACATATATTCCAGATGTTACCCTTGTAACAGGAAAAGGATCAAGATATGTTTAAAACACCCTTGTCCACTTACGATTCAGCTAAAGGCTTGTCCTTGCGGAGGAATTGTGCGACAACGTCGCCTTCCGAGCCCGAATCGCCTGACAGGGGCGTCTCACCTCGCTTAGGAGCCTTTACCTCCCAACCTTCGGAGGCGGCCCTTTTCTTACCATGGGGAGAAAGGATGTCAGCTTCTCCTTCTCTTTTGTCTTCGGAAGAGGGAGGCTTAATCTCCCCGGACATAGTGTTTGGTGTACCTTCAGAATGGAGGCTACCTTTGGCCTTCCTGCTATCCTCATTGTCCTCTTTCACCGACACCTGGTATGGCGCCGGGACCTGCATCTTTGTTAGCACAGGACTAGTTGATTCCTCGGGAAGAGGGGCCGAACACCTAATTCGCTCCGCATTCTTTATCCAGCCCTGGGAGAAGATGGTTTTCTCAGTATCTTATCATGGAATATTTAACTAAGCTGTGTTCAGGAGTCAAGTGCTTACCGAGGTATCCGGATGGTTGCAGTCGAGGCCGATGTCCTCGGTGGTGTCCGGCCACTGTTTTCGTGTCCCGAAGAATAACTTCCACATTCCTCTGTGTGTCGCGTCGAAGAAGTGCTGAAGGGTTCGTGGTCCTTCCGGATTAAACCCCCACATACGGAGGGGCCGTCGCTGGCACGGGAGGACCCAGCGGACTAACATTACTTAAATCACGTTGATGAGATCGGTGTCCTTCTCAAGGAGACTCCGGATGCGGCTCTGTAGGGTGTGCACTTCGTCAATTGATCCCCAGTCCAACCCCTTATTGATCCATGATGCGAGCTGAATTGGAGGGCCAGATCGGAACGCAGGTGTGGCTACCCACTTGGTACCACGGGGTTCGGTGATGTAAAACCACTCTCGCCGCCATAAGTTGGAAGATTTTGTGAAGGATCCTTTTAGCCAAGGAGCGCTGGTGAGTTTTCTCACTGTAGCACCACCGCACTCCGCATGTTTTCCGTTAACTACCTTTGGCTTCACATTAAAGGTCTTGAGCCACAAGCCGAAGTGTGGGGGAATACGGAGGAAGGCCACGCACATGATAATGAACGCCGAGACATGAAGAAAGGAGTCCGGAGCTAGATCGTGAAAATCCAGCCTGTAATAGAACATGAGCCCTCGAACAAAGGGGTGAAGAGCGAACCCTAGCCCTCGGAGGAAGTGGGAGATGAATACGACCCTCTCGCCGGATCTGGGAGTAGGAATAACCTGCCCTTGAGCAAGAAGTCTGTGGGGGATTTCTGTGGTCAGGTATCTTGTCGCCCGGAGCTTCGCAATATCCTCCTCGGTGACAGAGGAAGCCACCCACCGACCTTGAGGGCTGGGTCCGAACATAACTGGGAAGCTCGAAGCAATTAAATTGAATCTTGGGTGCTGGAACTCGAGGTTTGAGAGGTTGAGGAAAGGGTTGGCGTGAAGGAGC
The DNA here is from genome assembly GCF_018294505.1 of Triticum aestivum. Lineage (NCBI taxonomy): Eukaryota > Viridiplantae > Streptophyta > Magnoliopsida > Poales > Poaceae > Triticum > Triticum aestivum. Next base: position 124,182,730 of record NC_057799.1, read on the forward strand.
AAGACAGGTCTTAACCCCTTTATAAAGGCGATGGATATCGAACGCCTCCTCCTAAGCCTTGAAACCCGCCTATTCCTAAAAATCATGCCAACGAAACGATTGGGTTACCCACGTCCGTATTGATGAGAATCCCTCAATAAGGGGACACGATCTCTGCTTCGACAAGACGTGCCAATAAAGCTGCGTCTCGAAACATGGAGCGACGAGCCAAAAAACGGTTCGAAATAATGACCGGGTGGTGACGTGATGTCACGCTGCAAAAAGTTGTCGACAGATTGGACTTGTGAAATATTATACTCTCTGCGGTTGTGGGTGGAACCTATTTTACAGAGGCGGACACGTTCGTTGTGTTTGAAGACTGTTTTGGAGTATTTGGAGAAGGAACCCGCCTTGCAATGCCGAAGACAATCAGTGCGCCGAACACCTCGTCATTCAAGCCTGGTTCAGGGGCTACTGAGGGAGTCCTGGATTAAGGGGTCCTCGGGCGTCCGGACAATGTAGCATGGGCCGGACTGATGGGCTGTGAAGATACAAGACCAAAGACTCTCTCCCGTGTCCGGATGGGACTCTCCTTGGCGTGGATGGCAAGCTTGGCGCCCTAATATGAAGATTCCTTCCTTTGTAACCGACTTTGTATAACCCTAGTCCCCTCCGGTGTCTATATAAACCGGAGGGCTTAGTCCGTAGAGATAATCATAATCATAGTCATATAGGCTAGACTTTTAGGGTTTTAGCCATTACGATCTCGAGGTAGATCAACTCTTGTAATACTCATATTCATCAAGATCAATCAAGCAGGAAGTAGGGTATTACCTCCATAGAGAGGGCCCGAACCTGGGTAAACATTATGTTCCCCGTCTCCTGTTACCATCAACCTTAGACGCACAGTTCGGGACCCCCTACCTGAGATCCACCGGTTTTGACACCGACACTTAGCTTTGGGTTCAATCTTGCGGTGTCCTTTCCCAGTGACAGCAGGGGCAGCAAGGCACGTATTGTATTGTTGCCATCGAGGATAAAAAGATGGGGTTTATGTCATATTGCTTGAGTTTATCCCTCTACATCATGTCATCTTGCTTAATGCGTTACTCTGTACTTATGAACTTAATACTCTAGATGCATGCTGGATAGCGGTCGATGTGTGGAGTAATAGTAGTAGATGCAGAATCATTTCAATCTACTTGACACGGACGTGATGCCTATATTCATGATCATTGCCTTAGATATCTTCATAACTATGCGCTTTTCTATCAATTGCTCGGGAGTAATCTGTTCACCCACCGTAATACATGCTATCTTGAGAGAAGCCACTAGTGAAACCTATGGCCCCGGATCTCTTTCTTATTATATTGCATTTATTTACATCGCATCTCGTTTACTATTTTGCAAACTTTACTTTCCAATCTATACAACAAAAATACCAAAAATATTTACTTTACTATGTTTATTAGATCTCATTTTTGCGAGTGACCGTGAAGGGATTGACAACCCCTTTATCGCGTTGGTTGCAAGGTTCTTGATTGTTTGTGCAGGTACTAGGTGACTTGTGTGTTGTCTCCTACTGGATTGATACCTTGGTTCTCAAAACTAAGGGAAATACTTATGCTAGTTTGCTGCATCACCCTTTCCTCTTCAAGGGAAAACCAACACATGCTCAAGAGGTAGCAAGAAGGATTTCTGGCGCCGTTGCCGGGGAGATCTACGCCAAGTCAAGACACACCAAGTACCCATCATGAACTCTTCTCCCTCGCATTACATTATTTGCCATTCGCCTCTCGTTTTCCTCTCCCCCACTTCTAAAACGATTTTCGAAAACCTTTGCCTTTTCTTCGCCTTTCTTCCATTCTATCTTGTGTTACCATGTGCCTTCTTTTTGCTTGCATCTTCGCTTGCTAAGAGTTTCTGGATCCCCATCCGCTTGCCAATCTTTTTAAGAGATCCAATTATGATGAACCTATTGCTAGTGAGTTTTATGCACTAGATTATCTTTATGAAGTTTTGCTTGAAATTCGTGAATCTGAAAATTGTGATGAAGTACTTTATGAAGTGACTCATGATAGATCTTTGAATGAAAAGCATGATTGCAATGATGTTATTTAAATTCTATTAATGTCAATTGTGATAATAATATGCAAAACCCTAGGCTTGGGGATGCTAGTTTTGCTATGACCACTACTTGTTGCAATGATCATGATTGGGGTGATTCTTCTTATGATCTTGAAAATTTATTTAAGCCCCATTGAGGGAGTCTTGGACTAAGGGGTCCTCGGGCGTCCGACCTATTGGACGTGGGCCAGACTGATGGGCTATGAAGATACGAGACCGAAGACTCTCCCCGTGTCTGGATGGGACTCTCCTTGGCGGGGAGGGCAAGCTTGGCGACCGGATATGAAAATTCCTTTCCCTATAACCGACTTTGTACAACCCTAGTCCCCTCCGGTGTCTATATAAACCAGAGGGCTTAGTCCGTAGAGGCAATCACAATCATAGTCATATAGGCTATACTTTTAGGGTTTTAGAAATTACGATCTCGAGGTAGATCAACTCTTGTAATACTCATATTCATCAAGATCAATCAAGCAGGAAGTAGGGTATTACCTCCATAGAGAGGCCCCGAACCTGGGTAAACATTGTGTCCCCCATCTCCTGTTACAATCAACCTTGGACGCACAGTTCAGGACCCCCTACCCGAGATCCACCGGTTTTGACACCGACATTGGTTCTTTCATTGAGAGTTCCGCTGTGACATCAAAGACAAGATTGATGGCTCGCCTTGTTATCAAGGACAGTGTCACCTGCGGAGGAGTACTGGCCCCAGGCCAAACCCTCCGGCTGGGCGGCTTTACCATGACCGCCTGTTCGGCCGTTAAGCGACGATGACTTCTCGAGTCATCGCAAATCCCCTCCGCGTTGAATCCAAATATTCTAAGCAGATGGATCCGGCGGAGTTGTCATCTCTGAACGAGCTCCTAGATCGCATCGCCGCTTTGGGGGTCGCTATAGACTACGATCGGATTGGGCTTAAACCCGACTAGAGAGAAATTAAACCTCCACCGATCACTCACCAGATAGCAGTAGTGGAGGAGCAAGATGCAACTCCTCCTCTATACTAAGGACGAACTATGTTCGGATCTCCGAGCTCGAAGAGCCGGATACCTGCCTTCGGAAAGATACACCCCGCCCTCCGAACCTAGAATCGGACGACGGGCCTGAAAAATCAGTTGATATCCCGGAGCCCGAGCTATTAAGTTCGGAAGTTTTTCAACCTCCGGATCCCAAATCGGGTCAGGGTTCGGATCTAAAGCCACCCACCCGCCCAGATATAAACGATCTCATGCACATACGACAGCAGTCTCAGGAAACAGTCCATCACTTTTGGGCCAGATTCGTCCTTGTCAAAGACAAGATTAAAGATTGCCGCGATGAAGACGCGATCTCAGTATTCAGCAACAATTGCACTGATGAAGGAATCCTCAACGCCATCAACCGTCGTCGCGTATTACACTTTGCTAACTTCGCAACCATAGTACAGAAGTACTGCGCAATGGAAAGCACCTGGAAAACCCAGACAACTCGCTGAGAACCACCTGTTTCCACTCAATCCCCCGTCCGGACAAAAAGGACGCACCCTCGTGGGGCGCCCGACCCAACAGTAAAGAAATCTAAGCCCATTACGGGGCGCGGAACCGTTCTGGAGGGATGGCTCGATAGGCCATGAAAAATACACACAACACCGGATACCATACCAACCCACAGCCTTAGAGCATGTTGGATACTCCGGCAAGTGGCCAAGAGCGGCGAGGAACTCCTCACTACAAATACCTCAGATCAACACCCCCTAGAAGACGACGACCTTAGAGTATTGACGGTCTTCGAGACCTTCGCTTCAAATAACAGGTGCAAAAGGGCACTCCGTGACCTCGCCGAAGTCTGCCAAGTCGCAGCAATAAACCCCTGGAATGACACGGACATAACTTTCAACGCCGGCGACGAACCAAAATTTAGGACAGTCCGGGCACCAGGTGCCTTGGTCCTCAGTCCAATCGTGGACGGATTTCGGCTTACCAAAGTGCTCATGGACGGCGGCAGCGGATTAAACCTCATTTACGAGGACACACTCAACAAAATGAAAATAGACAGGAGCCGCATCGAGCAAAGTAGCATGACCTTCCGAGGAATTCCCAGTCGGGAGGTGCCATGCGCGGGATAAATCACACTCGATGTGGTATTCGGCACGCCGGAGAATTATCGGTCTGAAGAAATAACCTTCCAAGTGGCCCCTTTCAACAATGGATATCACGCCCTATTGGGGCGAGATGCATTTACACGCTTCCAAGCTATACCTCATTACGGGTACATGAAGCTCAAAATGCCCGGGCCCAATGGTATAATCACTCTTGCCAGTGATCCGGACATAGCACTCCGCGCCGTAAATAAAACCGCATCCCTGGCCCTCGAGGCATTATCCGAAGCCCTCACGGCCGAAGAATTAATCGCACTACGCTCCACGGTGGATAGGGACGATGTAATCCTGGACAAGTGACCCAAATCCACCTCCTTTAAACCAGCAGACGAAATAGTCAAATTTCAAGTCCACCCAACGGACCCCAAGAAGACAGCATCCATCGGGGCACAACTGGACCCAACGGTTGACGCTGCGCTACGAGAGTTCCTGCGCGAGATTTGGGACATATTCGCCTGGCACCCTTCTGACATGCCGAGAATCCCACGCAGGTTGGCCGAGCACAACCTCAATATATTGAAGGGATATAAACCGGTCAAGCAAACACTGCGGCGCTTTTCTGAACCCAAACGTCAAGCTATGGAAGAAGAGCTAGCCAAGTTAATCGAAGCCGGATTCATTAAAGAAATAAAACACCCAGATTGGCTAGCAAACCTGGTGATGGTGCCAAAGAAGGATAAATCCTGGCGCTTGTGCGTCGATTTCAAAGACCTTAATAAGGCCTGCCCTAAGGATCCTTTCCCCCTCCCCCGCATCGACCAGATTATCGATTCTACCGCAAGACACGACTCACCGTGTTTTCTCGACGCATATTCCGGATACCATCAAATCAAAATGAAGGAGTCTGACCAAGCCACAACGACATTCATTACGCCATATGGGCCATTCTGCTTCAACACTATGCCCTTCGGGCTAAAAAACACCGGGGCCACCTACCAACGCATGATTCAAACATGCGTGGAGAAACAGATCGGCAAAACAGTTGAAGCATATGTGGATGATGTCGTCATCAAAACTAGGCACGTCAAGTCATTGATAGATGATCTATGTCTCACATTCGACAACCTCCATACATATGACATTAAGCTCAATCTGGAAAAGTGTGTTTTCGGCGTTCTCGCTGGAAAAATGCTGGGCTTCATCATCTCCAGTAGAGGAATTGAGGCAAATCCAGTCAAAATTCGAGCTTTGTCACAATTGGCTACACCAATAGACCTTAAACAGGTCCAAAAACTAGCCGGATGCGTGGCAGCTTTAAGCCGCTTTATCTCCAGATTAGGAGAAAAAGCATTGCCACTTTATCGCCTTCTCCGACGCACCGACCACTTTGAGTGGACGGAGGCGGCAACGGCCGGACTGGAAGAAATAAAAGCCCTTTTAGCGAGCAACCCAATCCTGGCCGCGCCAAACATCAGCGAACCAATGTTATTATATATATCGGCAACACACTAGGTGGTGAGTGTCGTGCTGGTCGTCGAGCGAGAGCAGGAGGGACACAAGTTCCCGCTCCAGAAACCGGTGTACTACGTATCTACCGTCCTCACTGCAAATCCTGATACCCTCATTACCAAAAGATAGCATACGCGGTCTTCATGGCATCCCGGAAGCTGCGACACTACTTTCAAGAGTGCTCGATCACGGTGGCTTCTGAGGTACCACTCAACGACATAATAAACAACCGCGATGCCACGGGCCGGATTGCCAAGTGGGACATTGAGCTCCTTCCATTTGACATAACATACAAACTGTGCCGAGCCATTAAATCCCAAGTACTGGCTGACTTCGTCTCCGAATGGACAGAGGCCGAACTCCCTAAAGAGTATGGTACATATTCCAACTGGGTTCTGCACTTCGATGGTTCCAAATTGCTGGCGGGATTAGGGGTGGGCGTTGTATTAACGTCCCCTGTTGAGGATATAACCATTAGAGTCGCCCGCTCAGGAGGGGCCGGGTTACGTCATAATGGTCATCACGCGAAGCCCAGTACCAAACTTGAAGACGGCGGGTCAATAATGGGCTTAAGACCCGGAGATGGCTTAAGGCCCGTAGTGATAACCGCTGTTAGGGTGAAACTTGTAGTGTAAGGCAAGAATAGTTAAGAGTCCGAGCCGGACACTATTATGAGCCGGCCGGGACTCTGAGAGCCGCTGGGCGTCAACCTCTCTATATAAAGGGATGACCCGGCGGCGGTTTAGGGGACAAGTAAGACCAAATCGATAACCAGGCAGGACGGTTTAGCTCCTGGTCGTCGAAACCCTAATCAATACCACCTCAACTGGACGTAGGCTTTCACCTTCACCGTAAGGGGCCGAACCAGTATAACCCTCGTGTTCCTTGTCCCGTTTAACCCCTTAAAGCTTCCTAGCTGCGATGGCTCCACGACTAAGTCCTTGCACAAGGACATCTGCCGTGACAATTCCACGACAGTTGGCGCCCACCGTGGGGCCAGCGCACGGTGGATTTGAGTTCTTGAAGGGCAGCTTCGAAGGGTTCAAGGGATATGCTGTGGGCCGGATGACCAAGAGTCATCGCGGCAAGCTCTACATCGACGATGCAAACTGGGGCCCCGACGCCGGCTCAATCGAGTACGGGTACCGGGTCCCCTTCGGCGGAATTCATGTCTTCATTGGCAAGATTGGTGAGCCGGGCCCTGAGCCGGATCTCTGCGCCGATCTCATCGAGACGGCTCAGCGTGCACGACCCGCCCGGGCTCTACCTGCCTTGAAGTATGCTTTCGTGGGATGTGTCCATGGAGGACTCTGTGAAGGATCTGGATCTGGTGATGAGACAGCGACCGGCTCTGACGGCGAGTCATCTACGGATGAGTCAAACTCGTTGTATCAACTTCAAGATGGCAGGCTCAGGGGTTGTTCCGATGGCGACAGCATTCCGGACCCCTTTGAGCCGCCGAGCCGGGTTGGAATCTTCATGGCCGGCGCACAACCTGTTCAAAACCCCGCCGCCGGGTCAGGAAGCCCTGTGCCCTCGCCGGCTCAGGTGCTGATGGATCTCACAGACAAGATGACGGTCTTGTTGACCGCTACGGTTGCCCCGGCGGATCAAGTTCAGCATGACGCGGAGGTGGCACAGTTAAAGTTGGATCTAGCAAAAGCCAAGGAGGATCTGGCGGCGGAAGGGATTAGGATGGCTGCGGAGAGGGCGGCTCTCGACGCCCAGACTCAGCTGATTCAGGCACAGTCTTTCTGGCTCACGATGGATCAGAACGCGTCCAATGAGGTCATGAGAAGGAGGCATCAAAAGGCCCAATCTCGACTCCCTCCGGTTTACGATCCTCGAAACCTCTTCAACACGCCTGGGGCAGGGCCTAGTAACCCGGCAGAGATCATAGTGCCCGGGGCTGGAACGCCAATTCAGCCCCAAGTGATGGGACCTCCCCGGGTGAACCCTGCCCCGCCTCAGTACGTGCCAATACCACCGGGTCATTATGCCAACCCGTTGGAAAACATGGTCGCCGCGGCGGCGCGGCTGGCGGCTCTCCCAATTGATGGTGACTCTCCTACGGCGGTTGAAACCCGCCAGGTCAGAGAACTCCTTCAGACGGCTCTGGCGCAGCAAGAGGCATATTCTTATAGCCGGGACAGGATTCATTCAACCCCTCGTCCAGGCCGGAGCCTGAGTTATAGCAGACACATGGTCTCAGCGACCGGCTCAAGTAATGTCCGACGCCATGACTTGCCTCCTGGCCACGGCCCGGCTCATAACGGAGCCTTTCACGCGGTAGACCAAGACAGAGCACGGCAAGAGGCGGAGTAGGTGCCTCAGTTGACGGCTTACCAGCCACCCCTGGCTTATCCGACGGCTTCCATCGACGTGGGCATACCTACGTGGACTGGAGGTGTCCCTTGTCTGGTGCCGGCTCTCCGCAATGAATGTCTGCCCAAGGATTTCAAAGGGCCTAGGAAGGTGCCTAATTACACGGCTGATTTACAACCCGGAGCCTGGATCGAGAGTTACGAGATGGCCATGGAATTGCTGGAGGTCAGCGAAGCGGCAATGGCCAAGTACTTCACCATGATGTTAGATGGGACTGCCCGCACTTGGTTGAAAGGGCTGCCACCGAATTCTATCGGGTCTTGGGCTGAGCTGAAAGCCCGGTTCATCCAAAACTTCAAAGATACCTGTAGGCAGTCTATGTCAATTGTGGATTTGACTAACTGTAAACAGCAGGAGGGTGAGTCTACAACCCATTGGGTTCGCCGGGTCAAAGAGATAATACATTCATCTGATAAGATGGATGCCGGCTCTGCAGTCTTAATGTTGGAGCAGAATTGTCGTTTCCTGCCCCTGAAGATGAAACTCGGGCGGCTCAAGCGCGATTGCAATGATATGGGTACGCTGATGGCGGCTCTCGTCAAATACGCCGACTCTGATAGTACCAAGGACCCCGCGTCAGATGATGAAAGGACAGGGAAGGGAAAGAAGAACGGCAATGGCAAGGGTCCTCAGCATAACCCGGCAAACCAAGGAGGTAGCAAGCGTAAGGCTGATGGCAGCATAGAGTTTGTGGCCAACGCCAGCTCATAGGGTAACAACCAACGACGTAAGGGGAGGCCACCTCCCCGAGCCGGCGGGTCAGGCCCGACGCTTGAGCAGTTGTTGAATGAGCCTTGTCCAAGGCATGGCTCTAGGGAGAAGCCAGCTACTCATCTATGGAAAGATTGCGCAATCATGAAGGCCTTTAAGAATTCCAATGCCTTTAATGGCAACAATGGCTCGGGCGGCGGCTCAGGCGCCGGCGGCTTTCATGGCCCGGGCGGCGGCTCAAATTCCAATGTTCAAGGGGGCTTTAATCAGTAGTCCGGCCAGGGTCATCAACAGCAGCAGGGGGGATACCAGACCAATCCAAAGCAGCTCAATGGTGGACAGTATCATGTGTTTACCACCAGTCCGTGTAAGCGAGATCAGAAGCTTCATAAGAGGGCTGTGAATGCTGTTGAGCCGGCGGTTCCACGCTATTTAAGATGGTTTGAGCAGCCTATTGTGTGGAGTAGGGAAGATCACCCTCCCCGGGTTGATAATCCGGGTCACCTGGCTCTGGTGGTGGCTCCTCAGGTGGGGGGATACAAGTTCACTAAAGTGCTCATGGACGGAGGCAACAGCATCAACATCCTCTATTATGAGACCTTCCGTCGTATGGGGTTGATTGATAAGAACCTCAGCCAGTCCAATACTGTTTTCCATGGTGTGGTGCCTGGTAAGTCGGCATATCCAGTTGGTAAGATCGAGCTGGAAGTGGCTTTTGGAGATGAGTACAACTACAGGGCGGAAAAATTAACCTTTGAGGTGGTTAAGATAAGAAGTCCGTACCATGCTATATTTGGGCGGCCGGCTTACGCCAAGTTCATGGCACGACCGTGTTACGTGTATTTGCAGCTCAAGATGCCGGGTCACAATGGGACCATTACAGTTCATGGCAGCCGGAAGATAGCCTTGGAGTGTGAGGAAGGTGACGCGGCTTATGCAGAATCTGTTTGTGCAACAGAGGAGTTGAAGTTTTACAAGGACAATGTTGACCCGGCAGATATGACATCTCTGAAAAAGCCGACCACGGAGCATGAGCCGGTAATGAAATTTAAGTCAGCTGATGAGACTAAGCTTGTTGACTTCGTTCCAGGTGACCCATCTCAGTAGTTTAGCATCAGTGCCAATCTGGATCCAAAATAGGAAAGCGCGCTCATCGAGTTCATCCGTGAGAACAGGGACATTTTTGCATGGAAACCTTCTGACATGCCAGGTGTACCTAGAGAACTCGCTGAGCACACTCTAAATATTGATCCTAAATTTAAGCCGGTCAGGCAATTCCTTCGGCGATTTAATGAGGAGAGGCGGAAAGCCATTGGTGAGGAGGTGGCCCGACTCTTGGCGGCCGGGTTTATTGTTGAAGTCTTTCATCCAGAATGGTTAGCTAACCCGGTACTCGTGCTCAAGAAGAATGCCACCTGGCGGATGTGTGTGGACTACACGGACTTAAACAAGGCTTGTCCGGCTGATCCTTTTGCTCTCCCCCGTATTGATCAAATCATTGATGCTACGGCGGGTTGTGAGCGCTTATGTTTTTTGGATGCTTATTCTGGATACCATCAGATTAAAATGGTAGTTAAGGACCAGGAGAAGACGGCGTTCATCACTCCCTTTGGAGCTTTCTGTTATGTGTCTATGCCTTTTGGACTCAAGAGTGCACAGGCGACTTATCAGCGTTGCGTGCAGAATTGTCTTCATAACCAGATTGGGCGCAATGTTCATGCCTATGTGGATGATATCGTGGTTAAGTCCAGGGAGAAGGAGACCCTAATAGATGATCTTAGAGAAACCTTTGATAATCTCCGGGTTTACAAGATGATGCTTAACCCGGCCAAGTGTGTTTTTGGTGTTCCCGCGGGCAAGCTCTTGGGTTTCCTGGTTTCTAACAGAGGCATTGAAGCTAACCCGGAAAAGATCAAGGCAATCACCTCCCTGGCTAAGCCGGCGTGCATCAACGACGTCCAGCGGCAGGCCGCATCGCTGCTTTGAGCCGGTTTATAAGCCGTTTGGGTGAAAAGGCCATGCCACTGTACCAGTTGATGAAGAAAACAGATGACTTTGTCTGGAATGATGCTGCTAATGCTGCTTTTGAGGATTTGAAGAGACAGCTGGCTGAGCCCCCAGTTCTTGCTGCTCCGGTTGACAAGGAGCCCTTATTACTGTATGTAGTTGCTAACACACGAGCCGTCAGTGTGGCTGTGGTGGTGGAGCGCAAGGAAGAGGGTAAGGAGTATCCGGTTCAGCGGCCGGTTTACTACGTCAGTGAAGTGCTCATTGAGTCCAAGCAGCGGTATCCACATTGGCAGAAGCTTGTTTATGGTGTGTTCATGGCAAGCCGGAAGCTTAAGAATTATTTCTAGGGTCACCCCATCACTGTGGTTAGTTCTGCTCCCTTAGGAGATATCATCCAAAACAGAGAAGCCACAGGAAGAGTGGCTAAGTGGGCTATAGAGCTTGGGCCTCATGGTCTGAAATACGTGCCACGCACTGCTGTCAAATCTCAAGCATTGGTGGATTTCATCAACGATTGGACAGAGCTGCAGGTGCCTGAAGAGAAGCCGGATAATACATATTGGACTATTCACTTCGACGGGTCTAGGCAATTGGAGGGCTCGGGGGCTGGAGTTGTATTAACTTCCCCTAGAGGTGACAAGTTTCGTTATGTGCTACGGTTGATGTTTCCCTGTACTAACAACGCGGCTGAGTACGAGGCCTTGCTCCATGGTCTTCGGATGGCTAAGGAGATGAGCTTGAGCCGGGTAAGGTGCTTTGGCGACTCAGATTTAGTGGCTCAACAGGTGTCGGGCAAGTGGGATTCCAAGGACCCTCTCATGGCGGCTTATCGCCATGAAGTTGATGCCATTGCTGGACACTTTCAGGGTTACCAAGTAGAGCACATCGATCGCAGGAAGAACGAGGCGGCTGATGCATTAAGCCGGCTGGGCTCTCAGCGAAAGCCGGTGCCGCCTAATACTTTCTTGGACATCTTGCATAACCCTTCTGTTAAGTTGCCTACAGAGGAAGACTTGGCTGTCCCTGACCCGGAGGCACAGTTGGTGGCGGCTCTCCACATTACTCCAGACTGGACAGTACCATACTTGGCTTACATGACCCCGGGAGAATTGCCTGAGGATGAAACTTTGGCCAGACAGATAACCCGGCGGTCTAAGTCAATGATAGTTATCAATGGTGAGCTGCATCGTCGCAGCGTCACTGGAACTTTCCAGCGTTGTGTTTCCCCTGAGGAAGGTCAAGAAATTTTACGTGAGATTCACGAGGGGGATTGTGGTCATCATGCCGGCTCAAAATCCCTTGTGGCCAAGGCTTTTCATCATGGTTTTTATTGGCTGACGGCTCATGCTGATGCGGAGGACTTGGTCAGTAAATGTGACGGCTGTCAGAGGTTCTCGCGACGGGCTCATGTGCCGGCTCAGGAGCTGAGGATGATTCCAATTACTTGGCCATTTGTGGTCTGGGGGCCTGATATGGTTGGGCCTTTTAAAAGGTCCAAGGATAAGAAGACCCACCTCTTGGTGGCAGTTGACAAGTTCACAAAGTGGGTTGAGGGAGAGCCAGTTAGCAAGTGTGACGCGGCCACAGCAGTTCAGTTCATGAAAAGGGTGATATTTCGCTTTGGTTTTCCACACAGCATTATGTGACGCCCCCGATTTGACCGTACACTAATCATGCACGGAAATGTGTACGATCAAGATCAGGGACTCACGGGAAGATATCACAACACAACTCTACAACATAAATAAGTCATACAAGCATCATAATACAAGCCAGGGGCCTCGAGGGCTCGAATACAAGTGCTCGATCACAGACGAGTCAGCGGAAGCAACAATATCTGAGTACAGACATAAGTTAAACAAGTTTGCCTTAAGAAGGCTAGCACAAACTGGGATACAGATCGAATGAGGCGCAGGCCTCCTGCCTGGGATCCTCCTAACTACTCCTGATCGTCGTCAGCGGCCTGCACGTAGTAGTAGGCACCTCCAGTGTCGTAGGTGTCGTCGTCGACGGTGGTGTCTGGCTCCTGGACCCCAACATCTGATTGCGACAACCAGATAGAAAGGAAAAGGGGGAAAAGAGGGAGAGAAGCAACCGTGAGTACTCATCCAAAGTACTCGCAAGCAAGGAGCTACACTACATATGCATGGGTATATGTGTAAAGGGGCATATCAGTGGACTGAACTGCAGAATGCCAGAATTAAAAGGGGGATAGCTAGTCCTGTCGAAGACTATGCTTCTGGTCATCTCCATCTTGCAGCATGTAGAAGAGAGTAGATTGAAGTCCTCCAAGTAGCATCGCATAGCATAATCCTACCCGGCGATCCCCTCCTCGTCGCCCTGTTAGAGAGCGATCACCGGGTTGTATCTGGCACTTAGAAGGGTGTATTTTATTCAGTATCCAGTTCTAGTTGTCATAAGGTCAAGGTACAACTCCGGGTCGTCCTTTTACCGAGGGACACGGCTATTCGAATAGATAAACTTCCCTGCAGGGGTGCACCACATAACCCAACACGCTCGATCCCATTTGGCCGGACACACTTTTCTGGGTCATGCCCGGCCTCGTAAGATCAACACGTCGCAGCCCCACCTAGGCTCAACAGAGAGGTCAGCACGCCGGTCTAACCCTATGCGCGCAGGGGTCTGGGCCCATCGCCCTATGCACACCTGCACGTTGCGTAAGCGGCCGGAAGCAGACCTAGCCCCCTTAATACAAGCACGAGCTTACGGTCCAATGCGGCGCGCGCCACTCAGTTGCTGACGTCAAAAGAGCTTCGGCTGATACCATGACGTCGGGATACCCATAACTACTCCCACGTAGATGGTTAGTGCGTATAGACCAAATGGCCAGACTCAGATCAAATACCAAGATCTCGTTAAGCGTGTTAAGTAACCGCGAACGCCGACCAGGGCCAGGCCCACCTCTCACCTAGGCGGTCTCAACCTGCCCTGTCGCTCCGCCACAAAGATCCACTTGCGGGTACTCCTACGAGCCGACCCGACTTTAGTCATCACATGTGTCATGTATATAGTATATAAGTATATACCCGTGACCACCGCCCAGGTGATCACGGCCCGATAGTATAGCACAACAGACGGACAAGAATGTAGGGCCGCTGATGGAACTAGCATCCTATACTAAGCATGTAGGATTGCAGGTAAAGGTAACAACAGTAGTAGCAAGGATAGGCTATGCATCAGTATAGGATTAACGGAAAGCAGTAACATGCTACACTACTCTAATGCAAGCAGTATAGAGGAGAATAGGCGATATCTGGTGATCAAAGGGGGGGGGGCTTGCCTGGTTGCTCTGGCAAGGAGGGGTCGTCTTCGACGTTGTCGATCACCGGGGCGGCATCGGTCTCGGGGTCTACCGGAGAGAAGAGGGGGAAGAAACAATAAACATAAAGCAAGCATAACATCACAAAGCATAACATGGCAACATGTTGTGCCGGGTGTGTCCTAACGTATGGCTACACAATAAAGGTCAAGGGGGAATTCAACCGGCAATGTATTCCCGGTTCCGGACCTGTATCAAACAGATGACCGGAGGGGGGAATGTTCCATGTTCAGCATGCTAGGGGCATGTGACAGATGAACGGACTGCGTATTCGGATTCGTTGGATTTTTCTGAGCAACTTTCATGTAGAAAACATTTTCATCGGAGTTACGGTTTATTTTCTATGAATTTCTAAAGGTTTAAACATTTTCTAAAATTAATTAAATTAACAGAATTAACAGAAAAGGAAATATGACATCAGCATTGCGTGGGGATGATGTCAGCGGTCAACAGACACGCTGACCAGGTCAAAACTGACCTGTGGGTCCAGTGGGTCCCACTGGTCAGTGACTGGACTAATTAACAGTGGTTAATTTAACTAAACTAAGTTAATTAGCTAGTAGGCCCCACCTGTCAGTGTCTAATTAGTTTACTAAATAAGTTTTAATTATTAAAACATTGATTAAAGGAGTGGGGCCTGCCTGTCAGTGGCTCTGGGCTGCCCAGTCAGCGAGTTGACTGGGTCAACATAGTCAACAGGGCCCCATGGGCCCACACGTCAGCCTCACAGGGGAGGCCACGCGGCGCCACGTCGGCCACTGGCCGGAGACGCGCCGGAGTTGACTCCGACGAGCCAAACGCGGCGGCGCGGCTCGGGAGGGGCGCGGGTTTCGCGCACAGGGGGTCTGCGGGGTTGTGGCTGGGCGCGTTCGATCGGGCGTTCGACGCCGCATCCACCTACGATGGCGGCGCGGCCCGTAATAGGCTAGAACGACGACGGCGAGAGGCGAGGCGGTCGCCGGAGTTCGGCCGCTTTCTGGTTTGGCGCTACGGGGCACCAAAACGTGCGCGGTTTGCGGCTACAGCTAGCTGGCGATGCGGCGCGTCCGATGGAGCAAGCAGCAGGGGCGGGGATGGCCGGAGTGGCACCGGCGACAAGCCGTGGCGGCGGTGAGCTACGGGCCTCGTCGGGGACGGTGCTACGGTGCGCGCGCGGGTGAAATAAACAGCTAGGCGTGGTCTACGCAGTGCGACGAGGCCAATGAGCAGCAGCGCGCGTCCAAATGGTCGCCGGAACAACGCCGGCGACGGGCTAGGTGGTGGCGAGCTCGGGCAAGTCGAGGACGGCGGCTAAAGGGAGTAAACGGCGACGGGAGAGGGCTAGGAGGGATAAGAGGCTCACATTGAGCCTGCAGGTGTGCGAGAGTGAGCTCGGGGGAGGCTCGCGGCGGCGAAACGGGGCGGCGATCGACGGCGGCCGTGCGGGGAAGACGTGCTCGGGGAGGTCGTTGCAGTGGCTCCAAGCTTCAACGGAGAGGCGGAGGTGATGTGGTCGAGGGCGGCGACGGCGTACGACACGGCGAAGTGGTGATTGGGGCACGGTGGCCGCGGGATCGAGCGGAGGCGGCGGCGAGCGCTTCAGGTGAGGTGGGGAATGAGAGAGGCGGAGAGGGCAAGCAGCAGCTCGTGGGGAAGGGGGAAAAGATCTCTCGGAGGAGGCAGGGGGCCGTCGCTGGCGACCTTATCCTCCCCGCGGCGCCTGTAGCAGCGTCGCCGGCGAGGTGGTTCGGCGGCGACGCCCCTGTTGCGGTCTGAGACC
>NC_057799.1:124198869-124206895 GCF_018294505.1 Triticum aestivum
TTTTCTTTTTTTAATCTTTTACCCTTTTATTTATTTTCCTTTTCTGGTATAGTTTTGCATCCTATTATTTTAGTTTTAGTAAAATATATACTTTGTTTATAAATTAGTATTTCAAATTAGTCCATACTCAAAAGTCCAGTCCTCAATAAATTAGTTTGACATTTTATTAATTACAAAAGGTTTTTTTAATAATTATTTTGCTGCTGTTTTATTCATCTCATATTATTTAAACATTTTATAAAGGTGTGGTTTCTCCACCATAATTATCTATGCAATATTTGGTTCACTCCGAACAATTTAATTTTAATATTTGAAAACTTTTATTGTTTGCTTGATTTTGAATTTTGAATTATAATCGGTTTCGAACTAACACCAGATTAATAACAGTAATCATGGTGATGTGGCATCGTTAACAGAGGTTTACTGTAGCTTAATTATCCGGGCGTCACAATTCTCCTCCACTACAAGAAATCTCGTCCCGAGATTTAAGCGGTGGAGTAAGGGGGGGGGGAAGTGTTGGTAGCGAAAACCTAACGAGTCTTCTCGGTCTTGGTTGCCCTTTCGAAGAGGTTGATCCCTTTCGTTGATGTATTCAATTCTCTGCTTCAAGTCACCCTGATCAAGTCGTCACCCTTTCTTCGGGATCTCCAACGTACTTACGAATAGGTAAGGGGCAGCTCGGCTACGACAGAATGCTTATGAGGGGAAACAATCTGGGGTTAACCCATGAATGAGCATAAGATTATCTCTCGAGTTGAACATATAAAATACATCGAGAGTAAGGTACGAAGGTACAATAAGAGGTTCCCAGCGGATAGATAGTTGCTCGAAGTCTGAACCAGAGTGAGAAAGGGGTTCAGAGCGGCGAGAGTAAGTATTGCGTCTGATACCAGAATAGATTACTAGGCATGTGGCCCATGAATTACACATGAAGTCAAGCTCGAGGAATAACTTTAACAACAGGGTGTACAGAAGAGTCAGGTTTCGATCCTGTGGATCTGTGGGTTATGGGCCCACCATGTGGGTTAAAAGTAGGAAGGGCGGTGACGTCTTGCACGATCATGATAGCAAGGCATGTCAGAGGGTAGCCTGTCAGTTATATGTCAGCAACATCGTCGGTACCAAGGGCGAGGGACGAAGAGAACCATTTTCCTGCTCGTTGAAACGAGGCGGACCATTAGGCAAAGTTCTCGTCCATCGGTGGTTACCGAAATGTCACCAACAATAGTAACAGGGTCTTACTGACAGAGTTGTACACCGAGGTGTTTACATAAGCAGGAGAATATTACTGCTTAGATCATATAGATCACCAGAAAGGTTAAACCAAAAAATGGAAAGAAAAATATGATTATCAGATTAAACAGAAGAATGGAAAGTAAAATGTGTTTAAACACGTATTTCAAGGGTATATCCTTCCCAAGGACAAGCTGAGCATGATATCCATGACAGGATATAATGTAGAAAACTCTTTAGGTAGGGGAGAGAAATTTCATGACATTACCCATACAATGGTGTTTGGATAATTGAGCAGGAAACATTTAGCATTGGGCTTCAAATGTTCCCGTTGAAAATCGGAGTACCATAGACATGCTTCGAGATAGCATTGACATGGTCAACAGGTGAAGATCAGACTCTGGAAACAAAAAGGATCCATCAGGAACAACTTATAGAATAAGTCTTACGATTTCCTCCTGGAAGAATAGCTAACCTTGCTGAAGAGGAATCTATAACAATAGGGCCTCCGGCCAGGTGTGCTGGGTATCATCACCTTACCGAGTCATAAATAGGCCAATGTTATTACTCTTGGAAATATGTTCCAACCATCATATCTGACCGAGATTCAGATCTGATTGGTGTCAGGATAACTCAGACTCAGGATGCCTGAGAAGAAAGGTGCAACACAAATTGTCGAAACGACATCGAAGATTCTCGGGAGATGAACTATGGAAGCGAGTTCCGAATAAGGGTTCATCATTACATCAAGGAGAGGTGAGGAGGTGACTGATTGTCTCAGCGACAATCCATTGAGATTTCCAAAAGATGGATTTCCACCACTATGTGAACAAGGAGATAACATTAGCTAGTTCGAATGACTTAATGATGTATGCTCGAGGAAAACATACACAGTTAAACATTGGTTGAAATGTGCACCCGAAATATGGGCTAGGTAGCACAATCAATGTCCGAATGATGATTCATTAAGCCATAGATGCAGAATGAAACTATAGACCAATAACTTCAAAGCAATAGGGTTGCTAGAAGTTTAGAATTTACACATCACAGACCATTGGTCGGTATTCCTTTTAGAAACAACACGGGGACCAAGAAAGAATGGTGATGGGGAGAAGTATCACTGTACCAAGATGTCATACGAGGTGGTGAAATTCTTACGACATACTTGACATAAAAGATGGTAATACTCCAAGGTAGAACATATCATAAGCTAGATAGCAAGGAAATCAAGGTACAACACAAAACACGAACAAGTTTGTGTTGAATGGAAGGCGACAAAATGGTCGATGATAAAACAAATCATCGAGGGCAAGGATGGTATTCCTCATCCAGAATTCGATAGATATCTTGGAAGAGCTCAGAATGTTGATGATGTTCACGACACATTTGTAGCGAGAATTTATGAAGAGGTAATCGATCGGCGATGACATCAAGTCAAAGGAATGATGAAGCGAAAAGTTATTGGAACCAGGGGTACGACACAAACTCGAAATCAAGCTTGCTGTTCAAGGCGAAATGATATGACGAGGAAAATCGACGTAAGCTTAACTCAGCGTCGAAGGTGGTGCTCCGGGAATAAAGACCAGGTAGCACAGTTAAAATCGGCACGATAATAACATAGCCGAGCAGGCTAGGGATGACGTGATCGAGTACGAACTCGTAAACAAAGGAGATTATTAAGAGTTGTTTAATCATGATGCGGACTCGATTCAGTTATCGATGTCCTTGAGTGTTTAATAACTCGGAGCCCGTGAAAAATTGGAATCCATGAGAATGTAATACTTGATGGAGAACTCATAAGAAGTTATGCAGTTCCGTGATAATCTCGAGATGCCAGGGGGTAATACTCGACGACAAACCAAAGTAGAGGTTGGACTGGGGTATTGCTCTTACAGAAGACAAGTGCTTAAACTTGTACGAGAAATGGTATTTAAAGGAGAACATGGTCGGAACGACGTCCACGGATACCAGATGAACTTATTACAAGGGGACAATCATTTTAAGAGAAGCTTCCATGATAAGGTATACATCGTGTCCATGGGCATGAACACAAAGTTCAAGGTCGACTCCCACTTCTTCAATGCATAACCTTTCATTCACTTCTCGCGTTTGATGAAGTTGCAGTGTGGAAAAATTTTATCTGGCAAAATACCAGAAGAGTAGGACTCATGAAAACCTTCGAGTTCACACGTATTATGAAAGGCATAGGTTCAACCCATCAAGGCATCTTAGGAACATATACCACAAACTTCGGAGTAAATATTACAAGCTCGAAAGAAGGGCATTGTTCAAAATCAGATGATACAATTTACCAAAGGCATTATATACCCCTGGAAAGGCTCACAAGGTTATTCAATAGGAAGGACACTGTCGGATAAAATCCAACAAGGGAACCGATGGTCCACAAGGGATCTGATGTGAGCATCGGTACTCAACCAGAGGAAGAAGAATGCCAGGAGATCTGATTATAGAAACAACTGACTAACTCAAAGTTCAAATGCAAAAGAATTATGATTTCCAACTCAGGGGGGGTCAGAAGCAACGCTCTGATCAAGGATGGATAAGTTGAATAGGCTTAGGGGTACAATCGATGGCAATTTGATAGGTCGAGATCCAGCTCACGTTTAAAATGACGTCTGAGCCGGAAGAATGAATTCTAGGATATGATTGAGGATTGCGAGCATTCGCAACAAATTGAATCAACGGACTCAAAATGATAATGACAAGAGATGCCAATAAGATTACGAGAATTTTGGGATTAACCATAATGCAAGCAAACAAGAATTTCAAGAGCAATAGGCTCCTGAGGATTATCGGAAGATCGAATAGTATTTTGAAGACCGGATACTCGGTAAGTGCGAGAATTATCCGTAGGGGTATTCAGGTGACAAAGAACAGCAAGGCAGTAAGCTCAAAGGATTCTCGGAACAACAGAGAGAATTTCGGGGTATCTTGTAATAACAAGATCAACTGGGAAACATTGTATAAATGGCGAGTATACGTGGTTATTCATAGGAGTTTATCGATAAAAGGGAATTGCAAAAGCAATGAACACAAGTTCTCGGGTTATCAGCGGAGAGTATCTTCAGGGTCTTCACGTGTAGCAGACGATCATCAGTAATAAGGGGCTCTCCGGGTGAAAGTGATAACGAGATCCTAATGTTAGATTTAGTAAAATTCACTTAACCCGAATAGAAGAGAGATCAGAGTCCCAGTATAGACAAGGAGTAAAAGATCCTAATACCACCCAATGGCGACGTGGGCCCGTAAGCCACACAGCCATGTTAGTAAAACAGTTTTCACCGACTAGACTCAACTTCGGCCAAGGAGTTGGAAAGGGGGATTCCTGTAGGCAGTTGGCTCTGATACCAACTTGTGACGCCCCCGATTTGACCGTACACTAATCATGCACGCAAATGTGTACGATCAAGATCAGGGACTCACGGGAAGATATCACAACACAACTCTACAACATAAATAAGTCATACAAGCATCATAATACAAGCCAGGGGCCTCGAGGGCTCGAATACAAGTGCTCGATCACAGACGAGTCAGCGGAAGCAACAATATCTGAGTACAGACATAAGTTAAACAAGTTTGCCTTAAGAAGGCTAGCACAAACTGGGATACAGATCGAACGAGGCGCAGGCCTCCTGCCTGGGATCCTCCTAACTACTCCTGATCGTCGTCAGCGGCCTGCACGTAGTAGTAGGCACCTCCAGTGTCGTAGGTGTCGTCGTCGACGGTGGCGTCTGGCTCCTGGACCCCAACATCTGATTGCGACAACCAGATAGAAAGGAAAAGGGGGAAAAGAGGGAGAGAAGCAACCGTGAGTACTCATCCAAAGTACTCGCAAGCAAGGAGCTACACTACATATGCATGGGTATATGTGTAAAGGGGTATATCAGTGGATTGAAATGCAGAATGCCAGAATTAAAAGGGGGATAGCTAGTCCTGTCGAAGACTACGCTTCTGGTCATCTCCATCTTGCAGCATGTAGAAGAGAGTAGATTGAAGTCCTCCAGGTAGCATCGCATAGCATAATCCTACCCGGCGATCCCCTCCTCGTCGCCCTGTTAGAGAGCGATCACCGGGTTGTATCTGGCACTTAGAAGGGTGTATTTTATTTAGTATCCAGTTCTAGTTGTCATAAGGTCAAGGTACAACTCCGGGTCGTCCTTTTACCGAGGGACACGGCTATTCGAATAGATAAACTTCCCTGCAGGGGTGCACCACATAACCCAACACGCTCGATCCCATTTGGCCGGACACACTTTTCTGGGTCATGCCCGGCCTCGTAAGATCAACACGTCGCAGCCCCACCTAGGCTCAACAGAGAGGTCAGCACGCCGGTCTAACCCCATGCGTGCAGGGGTCTGGGCCCATCGCCCTATGCACACCTGCACGTTGCGTACGCGGCCGGAAGCAGACCTAGCCCCCTTAATACAAGCGCGAGCTTACGGTCCAATGCGGCGCGCGCCACTCAGTTGCTGACGTCAAAAGAGCTTCGGCTGATACCACGACGTCGGGATACCCATAACTACTCCCACGTAGATGGTTAGTGCGTATAGACCAAATGGCCAGACTCAGATCAAATACCAAGATCTCGTTAAGCGTGTTAAGTAACCGCGAACGCCGACCAGGGCCAGGCCCACCTCTCACCTAGGCGGTCTCAACCTGCCCTGTCGCTCCGCCACAAAGATCCACTTGCGGGTACTCCTACGAGCCGACCCGACTTTAGTCATCACATGTGTCATGTATATAGTATATAAGTATATACCCGTGACCACCGCCCAGGTGATCACGGCCCGATAGTATAGCACAGCAGACGGACAAGAATGTAGGGCCACTGATGGAACTAGCATCCTATACTAAGCATGTAGGATTGCAGGTAAAGGTAACAACAGTAGTAGCAAGGATAGGCTATGCATCAGTATAGGATTAACGGAAAGCATTAACATGCTACACTACTCTAATGCAAGCAGTATAGAGGAGAATAGGCGATATCTGGTGATCAAAGGGGGGGGGGGCTTGCCTGGTTGCTCTGGCAAGGAGGGGTCGTCTTCGACGTTGTCGATCACCGGGGCGGCATCGGTCTCGGGGTCTACCGGAGAGAAGAGGGGGAAGAAACAATAAACATAAAGCAAGCATAACATCACAAAGCATAACATGGCAACATGTTGTGCCGGGTGTGTCCTAACGTATGGCTACACAATAAAGGTGAAGGGGGGAATTCAACCGGGAATGTATTCCCGGTTCCGGACCTGTATCAAACAGATGACCGGAGGGGGGAATGTTCCATGTTCAGCATGCTAGGGGCATGTGACAGATGAACGGACTGCGTATTCGGATTCGTTGGATTTTTCTGAGCAACTTTCATGTAGAAAACATTTTCATCGGAGTTACGGTTTATTTTCTATGAATTTCTAAAGGTTTAAACATTTTCTGAAATTAATTAAATTAACAGAATTAACAGAAAAGGAAATATGACGTCAGCATTGCGTGGGGATGATGTCAGCGGTCAACAGACACGCTGACCAGGTCAAAACTGACCTGTGGGTCCAGTGGGTCCCACTGGTCAGTGACTGGACTAATTAACAGTGGTTAATTTAACTAAACTAAGTTAATTAGCTAGTAGGCCCACCTGTCAGTGTCTAATTAGTTTACTAAATAAGTTTTAATTATTAAAACATTGATTAAAGGAGTGGGGCCTGCCTGTCAGTGGCTCTGGGCTGCCCAGTCAGCGAGTTGACTGGGTCAACATAGTCAACAGGGCCCCATGGGCCCACACGTCAGCCTCACAGGGGAGGCCACGCGGCGCCACGTCGGCCACTGGCCGGAGACGCGCCGGAGTTGACTCCAATGAGCCAAACGCGGCGGCGCGGCTCGGGAGGGGCGCGGGTTTCGCGCACAGGGGGTCTGCGGGGTTGTGGCTGGGCGCGTTCGATCGGGCGTTTGACGCCGCATCCACCTACGGTGGCGGCGCGGCCCGTAATAGGCTAGAACGACGACGGCGAGAGGCGAGGCGGTCGCCGGAGTTCGGCCGCTTTCTGGTTTGGCGCTACGGGGCACCAAAACGTGTGCGGTTTGCGGCTACAGCTAGCTGGCGATGTGGCGCGTCCGATGGAGCAAGCAGCAGGGGCGGGGATGGTCGGAGTGGCACCGGCGACAAGCCGTGGCGGCGGTGAGCTACGGGCCTCGTCGGGGACGGTGCTACGGTGCGCGCGCGGGTGAAATAAACAGCTAGGCGTGGTCTACGCAGTGCGACGAGGCCAATGAGCAGCAGCGCGCGTCCAAATGGTCGCCGGAACGACACCGGCGACGGGCTAGGCGGTGGCGAGCTCGGGCAAGTCGAGGACGGCGGCTAAAGGGAGTAAACGGCGACGGGAGAGGGCTAGGAGGGATAAGAGGCTCACATTGAGCCTGCAGGTGTGCGAGAGTGAGCTCGGGGGAGGCTCGCGGCGGCGAAACGGGGCGGCGATCGACGGCGGCCGTGCGAGGAAGACGAGCTCGGGGAGGTCGTTGCAGTGGCTCCAAGCTTCAACGGAGAGGTGGAGGTGATGTAGTCGAGGGCGGCGACGACGTACGACACGGCGAAGTGGCGATTGGGGCACGGTGGCCGCGGGATCGAGCGGAGGCGGCGGCGAGCGCTTCAGGTGAGGTGGGGAATGAGAGAGGCGGAGAGGGCAAGCAGCAGCTCGTGGGGAAGGGGGAAAAGATCTCTCGGAGGAGGCAGGGGGGCCGTCGCTGGCGACCTTATCCTCCCCGCGGCACCTGTAGCAGCGTGGCCGGC
>NC_057799.1:124207193-124249210 GCF_018294505.1 Triticum aestivum
GCCCAGGTGGGTTTGGTCCAGGGAGGGGGTTGCTCTCTCTCTCTCTTTGCTTTTTCTTTTTCTTTTTTTAATCTTTTACCCTTTTATTTATTTTCCTTTTCTGGTATAGTTTTGCATCCTATTATTTTAGTTTTAGTAAAATATATACTTTGTTTATAAATTAGTATTTCAAATTAGTCCATACTCAAAAGTCCAGTCCTCAATAAATTAGTTTGACATTTTATTAATTACAAAAGGTTTTTTTAATAATTATTTTGCTGCTGTTTTATTCATCTCATATTATTTAAACATTTTATAAAGGTGTGGTTTCTCCACCATAATTATCTATGCAATATTTGGTTCACTCCGAACAATTTAATTTTAATAGTTGAAAACTTTTATTGTTTGCTTGTATTTGAATTTTGAATTATAATCGGTTTCGAACTAACACCAGATTAATAACAGTAATCATGGTGACGTGGCATCGTTAACAGAGGTTTACTGTAGCTTAATTATCCGGGCGTCACACATTATAACTGACAATGGTACCAATCTGTCTAAGGGCGCCATGGAGGAGTTTTGTCAACGAGAGCATATTCGACTTGATGTTTCCTCAGTGGCTCACCCTCAATCCAATGGTCAAGCAGAGAGAGCTAATCAGGAGATTTTGAAGGGCATCAAGCCCCGGCTTTTGGTCCCTTTGCAACGGACGCCGGGTTGTTGGGTGGAGGAGTTACCCTCTGTGTTATGGAGCATCAATACTACTCCTAACAGATCTACGGGTTACACACCTTTCTTCATGGTTTATGGAGCGGAAGCGGTCCTCCCTAGCGACATCCGTCATGACTCGCCTCGAGTGGCGGCTTTTGTTGAGGCGGATAATGAGCGGGCGCGCCAAGATGCTCTTGACTTGTTGGACGAACAGCGTGATGTGGCAGCAGCTCGCTCGGCTATTTACCAACAAGACTTGCGCCGTTATCACAGCCGCCGGGTTAAGTCCCGGGTCTTCCAGGAAGGTGATCTGGTGCTCCGGCTCATCCAAGATCAAACAGATGCACACAAGTTATCCCCGCCTTGGGAAGGGCCCTTTGTGGTCAGCAAGAACTTGCACAACGGGTCATACTACCTTATTGATATTCGGGAGCACAAAGATTCACGCAAGTCGGAGGAAGAGACCCGTCGGCCGTGGAACATAGCTCAGCTTCGGCCTTATTACACTTGAGCCACCGGCTCTCATAATGTACATATTTCTATAGCCGTGTATATATTATGATAAATAATAAAGCAGGACCTCTGTCCTTTTTCTCCTCCAAAGGTAAACGTGTTATTTCCATTACAACATCACATGGTCACTTGGAGGTGGATCCGGCTTACGATCGTATTTGAATCTAGCCGTAAACAATATAATCACCTGGGGGCTTCCTGTTCAAACATAGGTCGTATTCGAACCAAAGAGAACATAGCTGTCGATACCCACTTGATTGGCAAATCGCCGAGCTCATTGGGGAGTTTTTCTTGATCATATTTGAATCATAGTTCAACCCCCTTTGGGAACCGACGTGGATCGTATTTGAATCAGCATCGTTAAACAACTCTCAAGGTCATTTGGGGGCTTCCTGTTCAAACATGGGTCGTATTTGAACCAAAGAGAGCATAGCTGTCGGTACCCTCTTGATCGGCAACGCCAAAGCCATTGGGGGCTATATGATCGCATTCGAATCTTAGCTTAACCCCTTTGGGATGGTTCTCTGGTCGTATTCGAACCGGAAGCCCCTAAGTTTTTGATCTTCTGATTTGCAATAAGTTCTTCTTGTCATATCAACAGTGTGCAAGGGCGGTTCTTACTCCACCGGCTTAACTTTGATTAACAATGTTGCTAGCACACAATAAGCATTATCAATGCCGGTGAGCCGGAGTTTGAGTTCTCAACCTCATTACTTGGGTTACATAAGCCGGACATATACTTGCAAGGTTTGCAGGTAGGCTATTGTGGTTATCCTGAAGATATGGTTGAGAGCCGGTCTTTTATGACCTTGGTTATGTTCCGGGTTAAGTGTAAGATATATGACTCTCCACGCGGTAAGCCGCCTAGAGACTTGTGATTTATTTTTCTATGCAGAACAATTAAAAACAGTTCTTCAAGCTTAAGGAAAATAAGTGATCAATTATAACCCGGAGGAATATGAAGAAGCAGCTTAAACGGAGTTAAGCATTCAACACGTGCACGATGGCACGACAAAATTAAGTGTTTGTCCTACTCTATTACAAGACTCCCCAAGTCCAAAAGGTGAGGCATTGTTTTAAGGTGTAACCATGAGCCGCCTAAAAATCAAGGTGCTTGTTGGGTCGAAGCTTCCGGCTCATCCCTCTCCGTTCCTCCGGCTGATTCCATGACCTGGAAGGTTGATGATTTCTAGTCAATGCCGCTCAAAGCTTCAAATTGAGCCTCGTCATCAATTAACCCGGCCGGGTCAACTTCTGGGGCAAATGTATGCTTACGAGTCGGAGGGATCAAGCTGATGGCTTCATAGCGTGGAGTAGGGATCCTCTGATTCTCCGCGTCATAGCCCGGCTGATACTTGGTAAGGTCGGTGTCATTCCCAATCAGGGTGGCCACCGGGCGCACGCTCTTCACACTGGCAGCGAAATCTTTCTGGTCAAAGGGGGTGCCGTCTTCCTGCAGGCTGGGGTATCCAAGAGCGATGTCGGCCGGGTCTAGCTCCGGGAGAAAAGCCTTGGCCCGGCTCAAAGCAGCTATAGCTCCGGCTCTTGCAGAGGCCCGTCTTAGCTCTTGGAAGCGCTGAGGAAGAACGGCAAGCCGCCTGAGTACGTCCGCCAGGTGAGTCGGAACCTCATTGGACAGAGCCACAACGGCTAAAGCACGTTGTGACCCAGTGTAGAGTTGCTCCACCAAGGTGTAAACAACCTTCAGCTTGGTTAGAACATTTTGATTAAGGTTGGAGCTTCTGGGACCTGCATAACAAAGTCAGATGAGCCGATGGCAATGGTGAGACTTATAAGACATAAAGAATGTAAGCTTGTTAAAAGCTTGCAGAATGACTTACCGAAGATTGCGGAGACCATCTGTGACACATGGCGCTTTAAGCCGGAGAGTTCGGCGGTTCTCTCAGTCAGAGCAGCCTCCGCCTGTTCAGCCCGGCTGAGCAAAGCAGTTTTCTCCTCAGCCCAAGTCTTTCTTTCTGTTTCAAATTTCTTCTTCAGCTTTTCTTGTGCAGCAACACTGAACTCAAATTTGGCGTTGGCCTTCCGGGTCTCAGTTTCCTGAGTCTTCAGGCGGTTCTTCAGCTCAGAGATTTCAGATTCAAATTTCTTGCAGGCAGCCTGTACAAATTCCGGGTTACAGTGTGAGTGATTATTATGCAACATTAAAGTCCCAAGCACTTTGCAAGCAAAGACACTTGGCACTTGGGGGCTAATGTATGCTGAAAGATTCTATTTATAATTGCCGGTTCATGAAGGTAAGCCGGAAGTTAAGTCTACAACATATTCTATCATAAGTAATAGACTTGGGGGCTAGCATGGCAAGGATGACTATGGAGTAAGCAAGAGAGCTGTACCTCAGATTTTTGCTGTATCTGCTTCACCATATCAATCTCCAGGTCCCGGCTGTTGTGCACTTGACCAATGTAACCAGAAACAATGTCTCCAATGCTCAAGTTAGCATAGTGAGTGATCTCCAGTCTAGCCCTGCGGCGCTCCAGCAGTTCTTCTTTGGCAGAGCATCTGGCCAGCACAGTGGGTCTTCCCGGCTCAACATATTCAGTCCGGGTAATCACCACATCCGGGTCATCGGCCGGTTGAGCTGAGCTGGGAATCTCCGGGTTGTCAGAACCCACCATGATTTGTTCTTCAGTTGAGGCGGTGGTGTCCGGAGCTGGTGCAGATGGCGGCTCAGAGGCAGAGGCATTGGGTTCAGTTAAGCCGGCTCTTCGACCGGTTTATTTTTCTTGGCCCTCTTGCTGAGCTTGGCTTGGGCACTGAAAGTCAAAAGGTTAGTACAAAAAACATAAGCAAGATAAGCACAAAATGAGATGATTATCATTACCCGGGTGCGGTCTTGAAAGCCGGCAAGTTAGATTGCATGGAGTCACCTGAGGAAGGTGAAGTTTCCTGATAGTTTGAATCAGACGAATTGAGTGGTTGACGAGTGACACCCGCTAAAGGATGAAAAGGGTATAAGTTGGAGATAACCTCAGTCCGGCGCTTTCTTGATGCTTCGGGTAAGCCGGAGTAGAGGCCTGCATCCTTGCTGGGCCGGGTTTGCCTCCGGCTCTCATGAATCTGTTGCTTCAAAATAAATTGAGGATCTTGATAAGCTAAAGGATGCGAAAATCTTACTTTCCGGGTTACTCTTCGGACTTTCAGCCTTGGCAAGGGGTCCGAGTCGGAGGAAAGTATAGTTACCTCTTCAATCACCGGGTTACTCGCTCCGGTATCATCCTGCGGATAATTAGTGTCAATAAGGTGGTTAAAAACAGATGAAAAACAAAAGAAGAGTCTAAAGAATCAAGAGCTACCTCTGACTCGGAGCTATCATCCAACTGAAGCAGCTCTGAGGCGCTAGGCCTACTTCCCTTCTTGCGGGGAGCGGCTCTCCTGGCGGCTTTCTTAGCCTTCCTGGCTTTTTTAGCAGCCTCATGGTCATACTTGACCTTCCAGAACTTGTCATTAGCCTGGAAAAATGCAACAAAGGTTTCCTTGAAGTTAAAACGAAAATTGTTAAAATGGAAAGTAAAGTGCTCAGATTGGTAGCTTACCGCTGGAGCCGGGTTAGCTTGGCAGAAGGGGCTTAAGCTGGTCCTCCCGCAGTCTGCTAAGCTCTCGTTCAAGAGGGACTTGGTCATGTCGTCCACGACGTCCTCTGGAAGATCGTTGGGGCTGTGCCGCAGAGGGTCATCCTTCCGGCCCGTGTAATCACACATTAAGCCGGGGCGGCGGCTCAAGGGAATCACCCGCCAAGAAATCCAGACCCGGACCAGATCAACGCCATTAAGGCCATTTCCCAGAAGAGCCTTAATCTTGTTGATGGTGGGGATCAGTGGTTGACGCTCAGCTTGAGATAGTTTGTCTGGCAGGGGGTGAGTTGGCTCCAAATGCAGGGCACGAAAGCCGGGCAGAGGGTTCTCATCAGCCGGAGAAGTATCTTGGCAGTAGAACCATGTCTGGTTCCAGTCCTTTGGGTGGCTTGGCGGCTCAGCGTAAGGAAAGAGGCAATCTCTCCGTCGTTGAATGGAGATTCCGCCAAGCTCCAAGCTAGGCCCGTTGGCGCATTCATTCTGGCGGTTCAAGTAAAATAGCTCCCTAAAGAGTAGCAGGCTGGGTTCCTCTCCAAGGTATACCTCACAAAACACTTGAAAGTTGCAAATATTTGACACGGAATTGGGTCCTATGTCTTGCGGACGCAGATCGAAGAAGTTCAAAACATCTCTAAAGAATTTTGAGCCAGGAGGAGCAAAGCCCCGGCTCATGTGATCACCAAATATCACGACCTCTCCATCTCTTGGTTGAGGTCTTTCTTCGGACGGGTCAGGGGCCCGATAGGACATGACCTCCTTTTTTGGCAGGTAACCCGTCTTCACGAAATCAGCTAAAGTATCATCAGTAACATTGGATCTCATCCAGTTGCACGTGATGGGTGCCTTGGGAGCCTTAGGCGGCATTGTGAAGGACCAAAACCTATGACAAAAGAAAATGTCCAGTTCAACTATAAGCCGGAGGAAGTTTACAGTTCAGTATTCAAGATGGCGGCTTATGAAGGGGCCTAATGACATATGGCTAATTGTGTCGGGTTACCTAAGCCGCTGTGGGCATCGTAAGTAATTCAAGTTGTTTAAAACTCTATCATAAATGAGCCGGAAATTTCACAGCGCATGGCCTCTTTTAAGCCGGAGATATGAGCCGCCATAGCTAACAGATGCAATTTTTGACTAAGTGTGGCACAAACAAGTTTCACAGATCGCAGTAATTATTTTGGATCAAACGATCGACTAGAAAGAAAAAAATTCTAGACCTAGAAGCTGATACAGAGAAGTTCATGAGCTCTAAGGAGATCTCTTTGCAAGTAAAGGGGACATGCTACTATTGAAAATGGGTGCGAAACCACAGCCGCATGAGCTCTATATGGTTTATGGATCCAAGGGGGCCGTGTAGGAAGAACTGTGAAGAAATGGCGACGAACTGCGAAGAACAGGGAGGAACGGCAAGAACCCTAATGCGGATCTAATCTATGGAGTGGCAAGGACTTACGGGTGTTGATGAGTCGAGGAGGTCGCCGCTGTTTCTCTGGACCAGTTCAGGGTGATGCAGCGGCCAAGGTTGGAGAAGACCAGGGGCGCGGCGGCGGCGGCGGAGCTCGAGCTCTGGAGCGACGGAGGAGGAAGACGACGGAGGAGATAAGTGAATGAAGGCTTATGGGCCGGGCTTATTTATAAGGTGCGGCTAATAAGTGGGCGCGAGAAACAAGGAGGCCAAGGCGTGATTATCTCGCCACAGAAGCGCCTCAATTTTTGGGATGGCCATTAAAGATAAGATCCGTTGGGATATGACAGAATAAAAAAATGAACTTAATGGAAGATGACGTCATGGCGGGTTATCAGGGATCCAGAAGACGACGTCACGGTGGGTTATCACCTTCGCACAAATGTAAGCCGGAAGATTTTCTCTCAAAGGGATTGAAGATTGACATGAACCGGTTCAAATCAATCTAGGGCCTAATGTTGAGGATATAACCATTAGAGTCACCCGCCCAGGAGGGGCCGGGTTATGTCATAATGGTCATCACGCGAAGCCCAGTACCAAACTTGAAGACGGCGGGTTAATAATGGGCTTAAGACCCGGAGATGGCTTAAGGCCCGTAGAGATAACCGCCGTTAGGGTGAAACTTGTAGTGTAAGGCAAGAATAGTTAAGAGTCCGAGCCGGACACTGTTATGAGCCGGCCGGGACTCTGAGAGCCGCTGGGCGTCAACCTCTCTATATAAAGGGACGACCCGGCGGCGGTTTAGGGGACAAGTAAGACCAAATCGATAACTAGGCAGGACGGTTTAGCTCCTGGTCGTCGAAACCCTAATCAATACCACCTCAACTGGACGTAGGCTTTCACCTTCACCGTAAGGGGCCGAACCAGTATAACCCTCGTGTTCCTTGTCCCGTTTAACCCCTTAAAGCTTCCTAGTTGCGATGGCTCCACGACTAAGTCCTTGCACGAGGACATCTGCCGTGACAATTCCACGACATCCCCCACTGGAGACGCAGTCCAGTACGTACTCCAAATATTATACATAGACTCCAACAATGCAGCCGAATACGAGGCCTTATTACATGGTCTTTGGATGGCTGTCTCCATGGGCATACAACGCCTGGAAGTGCGCGGGGACTCAAACCTAGCAATATCTCAAATAAATGGAGATTTCGATGCCAAAGATCCAAAGATGGCAGCTTACCCTAATGCCATTCTCAAAATGTCAGCTCGGTTCGAGGGGCTCGAGTTTCATCATGTGGCTCGAGAAAGCAATCAAGCGGCGGATGTCCTTGCTCGCATCAGCGCCAAGCGCGACCCTGTCCCACCTAACATCTTTCTGGAAAGGCTTTTCAAGCCATCCATGGTGTGGCAAGGGGAGAGCAGCAACACCAGCGCGGATTCGACCATAACCCCAGATTCCGAACACACCGATATCATTGGGGGCCCAGCCACCGAAATAACATCGTCGACCCATCTTATCATGGCAGTCATTGCCCCATGGACCTAACCCTTCTTGGCCTACCTTAATAGGTGAGAACTCCCTGAGGATCAGAATGAGGCTCGCCGCATTGTCCGGCGCTCGAAAGCCTACAAGGTTCACGACGGAGAACTCTACAAGAAAAGCGCTACCGGAGTACTTCAAAGATGTATCTCTGAGGAAGAGGGGCGGCAACTCTTGGCTGAAATTCATGCCGGTCTCGGTGATCACCACGCCGCGGCTCGGGCCCTTGTAAGCAAGGCCTGCCGTACAGGTTTCTATTGGCCGACGGCCCGAGCAGACGCACAGGACCTTGTCCAACGTTGCGTCGGATGCCAGATTTTCACCAACCAAAGCCATATGCCACCCACCGCTCTACAAACAATCCCCATCACTTGGCCTTTCGCGGTCTAGGGGCTCGATATGGTCGGACCCCTTAAAGGAGGAAGCCATAAGAAAAAGTATCTGCTGGTCATGGTGGATAAATTCACTAAGTCGATAGAGGCCATACCAGTTAAAACGGCCGAAGCCGGACCAGTGATAGAATTCATATCCGGTGTTGTGCACCGTTATGGTGTTCCACACAGCATCATCATCGATAACGGCTCCAATTTCACAGCCGATGAGGTGAAAACCTGGTGTGCTAATCTGGGCATTAAGCTCGATTACGCCTCTGTCTATCACCGGCAAACAAACGGTCAAGTCGAATGAGCCAATGGTCTTATTATGAGCGGCATTAAGCCCAGACTAGTGCAGTCTTTGAAAGAATCAGACAAACACTGGGTTGAGGAGCTTGACTCCATACTATGGGGGCTGCGGACCACGCCCAATCGCACTACCGGATATACACCTTTCTTCATGGTGTACGGCGCAGAAGCTGTGTTACCCTGCGACATTATTCATGACTCACCTCGAGTGCGCATGTACGAAGAGAGAGAGGCCGAGCTTGATAGGCAGGACAACCTAGATGCCTTGGAGGAGGAGCGTGATGTTGCAAAAGCCCGTTCCACATTTTATCAACAACAGGCCCGCAGATATCAAAGTAGAGAAGTGCGGGCCAAGACTTATAATGTTGGCGAACTCATTCTATGCTTGCCGGAGAAGAAAAAGGACAAACTCAAGACCAAGTGGGAGGGTCCCTTCATCATTGACGAAGTTCTCACGGGAGGAGCGTACCGCCTGCGTGATGCATCAGACAATCGCCTAGAGCTGAACCCCTGGAACACGGCCAGACTCTGAAGATTCTATGCCTAGCGCCGAACTCTTTGTTCGTCCCCTTCTCCCTATTATTTCCATTATTTTTTTCCTCTCTTTTCGCTTTTTTCTTTTTAGCCTTAAAGCTTTCGTGCGGATAAACTGCGCACCTATGACGAACACATCCTTCAATATGTACGTCCATTATACTTGGGGGCTTCTGGCACAGAAGCTTATTATTGTTATTTTTTGAGCATCAAGCTCATCACATATGCGTTTTTTCCTCATATGTACCTTTTCTTTGCCACTATATGCATCGATATGAGTTAAGTTTTGGCCAAGCTGGGTTGCCTGGCTCCTGTGCTTATGCCCTACGTTCCCGTTAGTTTGGCTAGGGCATAAAGGGAGCACCTCTGCGATTGTTACTGTTGGGTCATCCGGATGTGTACCTCAGACTGGGTGAAGCCGAAAGCTAGCGTTCTTAAGGGAATATTCGGTCGGCGGACTAAAGATGCTTTTACATTCATTACACTATGAACCCCCATATGTTACGTATACTGCGATTTTTTCAATCACAGTTCGGACATGCACATTAACGCATGTACACCCCGGGAAAGGGACCCTTAACGAAACTATTCTCTCTGGAAGATGTTTCTTACAATCACAATGTAATATAACATAGCTAGCCGGATACAACTTGTCTGTTCAAGCAACTATGACCCCTACGCCTAGTTTGCACGCATACCCCGGTCTATTTTGCCGCTCAGGTATTCGGAAACACTCAGCACCTTTGGGTCCAGAGGTCGAAGCGAAAAGGTCTGCCATGACAATCGTTTTACAAATCCGGCTAGGGACAAACATGTCAAGGAAAGTACATAGTCACTTGGACTCAAAATTTTCCTCCTCTATACTGTCTAACAGGCTGTCTAACTTACAATCCTGTTGGGAATATTTGGCGGCTACTTCTACTTGGTCATATACCAAATTAACGGGAATTTCTTTCCCATCTGACCCTAGAGGTCTGACCCGGGCCATATGATTTGGATCAAGCTTGGTGTACCGTGTTTTCACCATGGCCCAGGCCTCTCGCGCACCTTCCCGACAGGCCGATATCTTCCATAATCGGAAACACCGCCGCGCTCCCTTGAATAGATGTACAAGCTCCTCCATACTTCCTGGAGGGGAGGCCGAGGGCCATAAGGCCTTGGCAACACTTCGCATCACCTGTCGAGCTTGCTCATGCATTTCCGACAGCTCTTGTAGCAGATCACCCTAAGATCCGGACATCTCCTCTTCGGGCCGGCCGGTCAGCATACCTACAGACATAACTCTGTCAGTTCCTTTCCTCGCCAAATTACACGGAGGCAAGTTTGAACACATACTAAATATGCCGCCTCGCAGCCTCTTATTTTCCTTCACGGAGTCAGCCAGCTGGGCCCGTACATCTTTCAGTTCTTCGCCCAGCTGGGTGTTGGAATACTGGAGTTTGTTTTTCTCCTCCCTGACCCGTGTCAGTATACGTTTGCCCATGGCCCGTTGCCTTTTGGCTTCTTGTTCACCCGCTTGCGCGACTTCTAGTGCCTCCTTCAGTTTATCTGACGATCATGCCATGGGATATGCAACACTATTAGCATTACTGGTATATAATTATATTTTCTCGATGGAGGGGAATTACCAGGCGATGCCTTCTTGGATTGTTCCAGTTGGACGGTAGCGGCATTTAGCTCGGTCCGTCACTTTTCCAGTTCTTGAGACAACAGGTTGTTCCTCTCTGTAAGCACCTGGTTATACAATGATCCTTAAATCACTTGTATCAACTGCTTCAAGTCTCGGGGGCTACTGGTATATAATTATCATATTTGGACAATGTAAACTTACCCGCATATCTTTTAAATGCTGGTCTGTGGCTCTGTAAGCCCATCTCGAGCAGCTCGGATGTATGCATCAGCCGAGTTGAAGGCGTTGAATGCCTCTTTTGTAAAGCTGGGGTCGTGTAGAGCGGCCCTTCGGCGCTGATGATTCATGGCGCTCTCCACTTCCGAGTTTGTGACGGATACATCATCCGAATCCTCTACCAAAGGACAATCCAACGTCACTCCCGTATCAGCCCCCGTCTCTACGGCAGAGTCTGGAACCTGGCTGTTGGGAGTATGACCGACAGGACCCCCGGACATAGTCCGGTGAACGCTTTTCCTGATAAGGCACAAACGGAAAATGTCACAGTTGGATGTGACTGCCAAGGGGCATATTTACAAAGCCATGCCTCTTCGATGAAGGCTCGGTCGTGTCTTCGTTTGCCTTCCTCTTCGAAGGCTTGCTCGACGTGGGCGCCGCTCTCTTTGGAGTGGCCTCTGGTGTAGCATGGCGCGCCGAACGCCTCCCCTTTGGAGCACGAGACAGTGCGGTGGGTGAGGCAGAACGAGGAAGCTCTTTTGGAGGAGATGTCTCCTGATTACTTACGTGTGAGGCAGGGAGAAGACCGGGATAGTCGGCGGTGATGGCCACTTCCGTGCCGTCATAGCTCGCTTGGTAGAACACCCCATCCTCGAGCACCACGAATATGTCCGGATCCTCTTTGAATCTAGGGTCAAGGTCCCGGTTGTGGTCCTCTGGCTGTGGGGCGGGGCTGTGGAGCCCCTCGGTGATCTTTCGCCATTTCTGTTACAAATGGATGGACTAATGTTCATTAAAAGTGAATCAGGGAGTGGAATGAGTAGAGCAGTGGGATTGGAACTCACCCAGCTAGGAGGATTGTACATGGAAAATCCATCTCTGTGCTTAATATGAATGAATTCCTCTTCCTCCTCTTTGAATAGTTCGGCCAATATATTGGCCAAAGAGGCGGGGGTGTCTGGACCCTTTCGACCACAGCGGGAGGCGTCATCTTCCCCATTATAGTGCCACATGGGAAGCCCTCTGTATTGGAGTGGCTCAACCCCTCGTACTATGGAAGTCGCCATTACCTCGACTATTGATAATCCAGACTGGGCGAGCGTCTTTGTCTTGCCCATCAATTGATGGACTCCCACGCTGTCTTCCTCCTCGAGGCTCCGAGGGCGCCAGCTGTGGTGTTTCTTTAATGGAGCGCTTGAAAATTCGGGCAGGCCCATTCGGACTGGGTCAGGAAGGGCGACGTTCTCAATGTAGAACCACTCGGAAGGCCACTCTTCGGCCGCCTTCTTCGGCATGCCGGACAGGTATCCGGTCTCGGTGATGCGCCATACCTCGGCTCCGCCCACTTCGAATATTGATCCCTCTTGGTTACGAGGGACGAGGCAGAATAGTTTCCTCCATAATTCAAAATGGGCCTCACAGCCCAGGAATAGCTCGCAAAGAGCGACGTAACCCGCGATGTGCAGGATGGAGGCAGGAGTGAAGTTGTGCAGTTGGAGGCCATAATACTCCAGAAGCCCTCGGAGGAACGGATGGATTGGAAATCTGACGCCTCTTAGCAAGTAGGGGATGAAGCACACTCAAATCCCCCTAGATGGATTGGGGAAATTTTCCGCCTGAGCCCCACCGTTGAAGGAATTCAATCCTGCTCGAACGGGGACTAGATCCGCGGGGGGAAGAAATCCCTATGTTTGTAGTTTCACTAGCTGACTGTGGGATACGGAACACCTCTCCCAATCGCCTTTTTCGGAACCGTGGGGACGGGAGGAAGAACTGGGAGTGCTAGCTATGTTGGAGTGGTTCCTCCTAGCAAGCTTTGAGGAATTTTCGCGTGGTGTGGAACGGATCTGAGATCCAATCCCTTTAAATAGACGCTTTTCTTACATGGCCGGGGTGTTATGTGTAAAAATACCCTGAACTCTCATATTTGCTCGACACGTGGAAGCTGAAGTCGTAGATACATAGAAGCCGAGGGGTACAACATTAAATGGAAGGCCGAATACATCTCTTTGAAGTCATCAGAGGAAGAACCCGCCTTGCAATGCCGAAGACAATCTACTGATAACCCACAAGTATAGGGGATCACAACAGTTTTCGAGGGTAGAGTATTCAACCCAAATTATTGATTCGACACAAGCGGAGCCAAAGAATATTCTCAAGTATTAGCAGTTGAGTTGTCAATTCAACCACACCTGGATAACTTAGTATCTGCAGCAAAGTATTTAGTACCAAAGTAATATGGAAGTAACGGTAACGGTAGCAAAAGTATTATTTTTGGGTTTTGTAGTGATGGTAACAATAGCAACGGGAAAGTAAATAAGCGAAGAACAATATATGAAAAGCTCATAGGCATTGGATCGGTGATGGAGAATTATGCCGGATGCGGCTCATCATGTAACAGTCATAACATAGGGTGACATAGAACTAGCTCCAATTCATCAATATAATGTAGGCATGTATTCCGAATATAGTCATACGTGCTTATGGAAAAGAACTTGCATGACATCTTTTGTCCTACCCTCCCATGGCAGCGGGGTCCTAATGGAAACTAAGGGATATTAAGGCCTCCTTTTAATAGAGTACCGGAACAAAGCATTAACACATAGTGAATACATGAACTCCTCAAACTACGGTCATCACCGGGAGTGGTCCCGATTATTGTCACTTCGGGGTTGCCAGATCATAACACATATAGTAGGTGACTATAGACTTGCAAGATAGGATCAAGAACTCACATATATTCATGAAAACATAATAGGTTCAGATCTGAAATCATGGCACTCGGGCCCTAGTGACAAGCATTAAGCATAGCAAAGTCATAGCAACATCAATCTCAGAACATAGTGGATACTAGGGATCAAACCCTAACAAAACTAACTCGATTACATGATAAATCTCATCCAACCCATCACGGTCCAGCAAGCCTACGATGGAATTACTCACGCACGGCGGTGAGCATCATAAAATTGGTGATGGAGGATGGTTGATGATGATGACGGCGACGAATCCCCCTCTCCAGAGCCCCGAAAGGACTCCAGATCAGCCCTCCCGAGAGGTTTTAGGCTTGGCGGCGGCTCCGTATCGTAAAACGCGATCCTTCTCTCTGATTTTTTTCTCCCCGAAAGTGAATATATGGAGTTGGAGTTGAGGTCGGTGGAGCGTCAGGGGGCCCACGAGGCAGGGGGGCGCACCCAGGGGGGCAGGCGCGCCCCCCGCCCTCGTGAACAGGGTGTGGGCCCCCTGACGTGGATTTTTCTTCCAGTATTTTTAATATTTTCCAAAAAGATGTTCCGTGGAGTTTCGGGTCATTCCGAGAACTTTTGTTTCCGCACATAAATAACACCATGGAAAGTCTGCTGAAAACAGCGTCAGTCCGGGTTAGTTCCATTCAAATCATGCAAGTTAGAGTCCAAAACAAGGGCAAAAGTGTTTGGAAAAGTAGATACGACAGAGACGTATCAACTCCCCCAAGCTTAAACCTTTGCTTGTCCTCAAGCAATTCAGTTGATAAACTAAAAGTGATAAAGAAAAACTTTTACAAACTCTGTTTGCTCTTGTTGTTGTAAATATGTAAAGCCAGCATTCAAGTTTTCAGCAAAGATTATGACTAACCACATTCACAATAACTCTTAGGTCTCATGTTTACTCATATCAATGGCATAATCAACTAGCGAGCCATAATAATAAATCTCAGATGAGAACACTTTCTCAAAACAATCATGATATGGTATAATAAGATGGTATCTATCTAGCCCTTCCTGAGACCGCAAAACATAAATGCAGAGCACCTTTAAAGATGAAGGACTGACTAGACATTATAATTCATGGTAAAAGAGATCCAGTCATAGTCATACCCAATATAAATTAATAGTAATGGATGCAAATGACAGCAGTGCTCTCCAGCTAGTGCTTTTTAATAAGAGGGTGATGACTCAACATAAAAGTAAATAGATAGGCCCTTCGCAAAGGGAAGTAGGGATTTGTAGAGGTGCCAGAGCTCGGTTTTGAAATAGAGATAAATAATATTTTGAGCGGCATACTTTCATTGTCAACATAACAACCAAGAGATGGCGATATCTTCCATGCTACACACATTATAGGCAGTTCCCAAACAGAATGGTAAAGTTTATACTCCCCCTCCACCAACAAGCATCAATCCATGGCTTGCTCGAAACAACGAGTGCCTCCAACTAGCAACAGCCCCGGGCGAGTTTTGTTTGCAATTATTTTGATTTAGTTTGCATAAAGCATGGGACTGGGCATCCCGGTGACCAGCCATTTTCTTGTGAGTGAGGAGCGTAGTCCACTCCTCTTGAGAATAACCCGCCTAGCTTGGAAGATACAGACATCCCTAGTTGATACATGAGCTATTCGAGCCTACAAAACAGAATTTCATTTGAAGGTTTAGAGTTTGGCACATACAAATTTACTTGGAACGACAGGTAGATACCGCATATAGAAGGTATAGTGGACTCATATGGAATAACTTTGGGGTTTAAGGGATTGGATGCACAAGCAGTATTCCCGCTTAGTACAAGTGAAGGCTAGCAAAAGACTGGGAAGCGACCAACTAGAGAGCGACAACAGTCATGAACATGCATTAAAATTAATAGACATTGAGTACAAGCATAAGTAGGATATAATCCACCATGAACATAAATATCGTGAAGGCTATGTTGATTTTGTTTCAACTACATGCGTGAACATGTGCCAAGTCGAATCACTTAAATCATTCAAAGGAGGATACCACCCCACTATACCACATCACAACCATTTTAATAGCATGTTGGCACGCAAGGTAAACCATTATAACTCATAGCTAATCAAGCATGGCACGAGCAACTATAATCTCTAATTGTCATTGCAAACATGTTTATTCATAATAGGCTGAATGAGGAACGATGAACTAATCATATTTACAAAAATAAGAGAGGTCGAGTTCATACCAGCTTCTCTCATCTTAGTCAGTCCATCATATATTGTCATAATTGCCTTCACTTGCATGACCGAACAATGTGAATAATAATAAGAGTGAACGTGCATTGGACTAAGCTGGAATCTGCGAGCATTCAATAAACAGGAGAAGACAAGGTAATATGGGCTCTTTGTTAAATCAACGATAATGCATATAAGAGCCACTTCAACAATTTAATCATGGTCTTCTCCTATCGACCCCCAAAGAAAAGAAATAAAACTATTTACACAGGAAAGCTCCCAACAAGCAAAAGAAGGACGGGAAATCTTTTTGGGTTTTCTTTTTAATTATTACTACAGCAAAAAAGGAAACTAGCTGAAAGCTACACTATTTTTTTTCGTTTTTCTTAAGGTTTAACAAACACACAAGAAGAAAGCAAGAAAAAGAAAATAAACTAGCATGGATATTACAGTGAAAAAGTATGAGCACCGACATCTAGCAATGAGTGTGTAAACATAAATGTAATGTCGGTGAGAAATACGTACTCCCCCAAGCTTAGGCTTTTGGCCTAAGTTGGTTTATTGCCACGGATGGCCTGGCGGATATCCAAAGTTGTAGCCGGGGTCGTACTGAGCTGCGGCAGTTATTGCCTCCTGAGCTGCAGCGTGGCGGCGAGCTGCCTCCGCCCTCCTCTCATACTCATCTGTCTCCTCTCTGGTAATAAAATGTCTTCCTTTTGCATGATAATGAAAGAAGGCAGGAGTAGGGAGAGTAATACGAACAGCACGACGTCTGTCAAAGATTAAGCGATACCGGAGAGGTGATTCATTCCTCTCGACAAACTGGTGGTGAACCATAGCATTAAAGTCTAAATAAGTAGGAGGCAACTCAATATCATCCTCACATATGTCTACACCAAGAAAATTAGCTAAGCGGGTTGCATAAATTCCACCAAAGAAATCTCCATTAAATCTATTATGATGCAACCTACGTGCAACAATGGCTCCCAAATTATAAGATTTGTCTCCTAACACGGCACTCCTAAGAATACTGAGGTCACGGACACACATGTGACATGCTTCATCCTTACCATTTATGCATCTACCTATGAAGAGAGCAAAATAATGTATAGCAGGAAAATGAATGCTCCCTATGGTAGCTTATGCTATATCTCTAGATTCCCCCACAGTTATACTAGCAAGAAAATTTCTAAATTCAGATTTGCGAGGTTCACTAGCACTACCCCATTGTGGAAGTTTGCAAGCATTGGTAAAATCCTCTAAGTCCAACGTATAAGATTTTTCATAAAGATCAAACAGGACAGTTGGAGAATTACATGAAGATGAAAATTACCTCCTCACAAAGGAACTAGTGAGATAGTGGTACTGGCGGCACTTTTCCTCCTCGAAGCTCACAAGATCAGCGTTACGCAAATACGCGTTAAATTCTTCCTTAATTCCCACTCGATCCATAAATTTTTCTGAAGGCCATTCACAAGGTCGCACTGGAGCGTCCCTTGGTGGCTCATCGTCAGCATCACGCATTACAAGCCTGGGTCCTTGCTTCCTTGAAGAACCACCTTGGAACATTTTCCTAAGCATATTTCTTCCTCTGAAAAATTTCTGAAATTTTTAGTAACTTTAAACAAAAGTGAACCAAGCTCAATAAAATTGATAGCAACTACTCCTACAAGTGCCTAGAGACTATATCATGCATTAGAACTACTTGGAACCATATAAATTTGACATGCAAGGTCAAGAACATGGTCACCTAGGCATCACAAATTTGCAATGAATAAAGCACTAGAACAAAAACTAATTGGACCAATGGAGGAGTCACATACCAAGGAACAATCTCCCCAAGCAGTTTTGTGAGAGGTGCTTTGAGCAAGGAGATTGAAAATCGCAGCAAAATGAGCTAGAACTTGTGCTTGAGCTGGATGGTGATTTTTTTGGGAGGAAGAAGAAGTGTGTGGGTGCAGGAATAAGTGGAGGGGAGCCACCATGGGCCCACGAGGTAGGGGGCGCGCCCTGTACCCTCGTGGCCAGGTGCTTGCTCCCCCTGCTGTGTTCTCAGTGCCAGATATTCTCAAATATTCTAGAAAAAATCATATTCCATTTTCAGGGCATTTGGAGAACTTTTATTTTGGGGGTATTTTTATATTGCACGGATAAATCAGAAAACAGACAGAAAAATACTATTTTTACTTTATTTCAACTAAATAACAGAAAGTAGAGAGAGGGTACAGAAGGTTGTGCTTCTAGTTTCATCCATCTCATGCTCATCAAAAGGAATCCACTAACAAGGTTGATC
This sequence comes from Triticum aestivum, assembly GCF_018294505.1. Classification (NCBI taxonomy): domain Eukaryota; kingdom Viridiplantae; phylum Streptophyta; class Magnoliopsida; order Poales; family Poaceae; genus Triticum; species Triticum aestivum. The sequence goes on from NC_057799.1 coordinate 124,225,226, forward strand.
AAGTCTTGTTAACAAACTCATTCCGAATAACATGGAACCGGAGAAATTTCGAATAACACAATGTTACCTCAACGGGGATATGCACATCCCCAATAATAAGAATATCATATTTCTTCTTGACAGTAGGAAGAGGAAATTCAAAACCTCCAAAAAGAATCGATGGAATTTTTCCAATAGAATTGATACTGTGGACTTGAGGTTGTTTCCTCGGAAAGTGTACCGTATGCTCATTACCATTAACATGAAAAGTGGCATTGCCTTTGTTGCAATCAATAATAGCCCCTGCAGTATTCAAAAAAGGTCTTCCAAGAATAATAGACATACTATCGTCCTCGGGAATATCAAGAATAACAAAGTCCGTTAAAATAGTAACATTTGCAACTACAACTGGCACATCCTCACAAATACCGACAGGTATAGCAGTTGATTTATCAGCCATTTGCAAAGATATTTCAGTAGGTGTCAACTTATTCAAATCAAGTCTACGATATAAAGAGAGAGGCATAACACTAACACCGGCTCCAAGATCACATAAAGCAGTTTTAACATAGTTTCCCACTATTTTGGAAGAGTGTCAACTTTGCATGCATGTGGATCATGTGGAGAAAATTTTATGTGAGAGCTATATTGTTGAATTTGAATATGAACCCACATGTAATTATTATGAGAGAGGAAAATATGGTTGTAGAAATTTTCATGTTACTAAATTACCTCTCGTTATGTTGAGATTGTTATTGTTTCTCACTTCTTTCTTGCATATGCTATTTTTGCTTGTCTTGACATTTACTTGCCTATAAGATGCCTATGCATAGGAAGTATGTTAGACTTAGATGTGTTTTTCATATGCTATATGATGCTCTCTTTGTGCTTCAATTCTTGTCTTTCATGTGAGCATCATCGAAATTATCAATGTCTAGCTAAGGGCGTTAAACGATAGCGCTTGTTGGGAGGCAACCCAGTTTTATTTTTGTTCTTTGATTTTTCTTCCTGTTTAGTAATAAATAATTTATCTAGCTTCTGTTTAGATGTGTTTTAATGTTTTAATTAGTGTTTGTGCCAAGTAGAACCTTTGGGAAGACTTGGGTGAAGTCTTTGCGATCTTGATGTAAAAAACAGAAACTTTTGCGCTCACGAGATTAGCTGCCATTTTTTACTGGAGAGTGATTTTAGGTTGACTCTTTTTGCAAATGATTAATAGACAAATTAATAACGTCCACCAATTTATTTCAGAATTTTTGGAATTCCATAAGTATTCAAACAAATCATATTACTACAGACTGTTCTGTTTTTGACAGTTTCTGTTTTTCGTGTATTGTTTGCTTATTTTGATGAATCTATGAGTAGTATCGGGGGGTACGAACCATAGAGAAGTTGTAATACAGTAGGTTTAACACCAATATAAATAAATAATGGGTTAATTACAGTACCTTAAAGTGGTGGTTTATTTTTCTTATACTAACGGAGCTCATGAGATTTTCTGTTGAAGTTTTGTGTTGTGAAGTTTTCAAGTTTTTGGGTAAAGATTTGATGGATTTTGGAATAAGGAGTGGCAAAGAGCCTAAGCTTGGGGATTCCCAAGGCACCCCAAGGTAAAATTCAATTACAACCAAAAGCCTAAGCTTGGGGATGCCCCGGAAGGCGTCCCCTCTTTCGTCTTCGTCTATCGGTAACTTTACTTGAGGCTATATTTTTATTCACCACATGATATGTGTTTTGCTTGGTGCGTCTTGTATGATTTGAGTCTTTGCTTTTTTAATTTACCACAATAATCCTTGCTGTACACACCTTTTGGGAGAGACACACATGAATCGGAATTTATTAGAATACTCTATGTGCTTCACTTATATCTTTTGAGCTAGATAATTTTGCTCTAGTGCTTCACTTATATCCTTTTAGAGCACGGTGGTGGTTTTATTTTATAGAAATTATTGGTCTCTCTTGCTTCACTTATATTTTTTTTAGAACAGCATGGTAATTTTCTTTGGTTATAAAATTAGTCCTAATATGATGGGCATCCAAGATGGGTATAATAAAAACTTTCATATAAAGTACATTGAATACTATGAGAAGTTTGATTCCTTATGATTGTTTTGAGATATGGAGATGGTGATATTAGAGTCATGCTAGTTGAGTAGTTGTGTATTTGAGAGATACTTGTGTTAAAGTTTGTGATTCCCGTAGCATGCACGTATGGTGAACCGTTATGTGATGAAGTCGGAGCATGATTTATTTTTTGATTGTCTTCCTTATGAGTGGTGGTCGGGGACGAGCGATGGTCTTTTCCTACCAATCTATCCCCCTAGGAGCATGCGCGTAGTACTTCATTTCGATAAATAATAGATTTTTGCAATAAGTATGCGAGTTCTTTATGACTAATGTTGAGTCCATGGATTATACACACTCTCACCCTTCCACCGTTGCTAGCCTCTCTAGTACCGCGCAACTTTCATACATGTCACTCTTGATTCATTGCATATCCTGGTACACCGCCAGAGGCATTCAGATAGAGTCATATTTTGTTTCAAGTATTGAGTTGTAATTTTTGAGTTGTAAGTAAATAAAAGTGTGATGATCATCATTATTAGAGCATTGTCCCAAGTGAGGACAGGATGATGGAGACTATGATTCCCCCACAAGTCGGGATGAGACTCCGGACGAAAAAAAGAAAAAAAGGCCATAAAAGAGAGAGAGAGAGAAAAAGGCCCAAATAAAAAAATGAGAGAAAAAGAGAGAAGGGACAATGTTACTATCCTTTTTCCACACTTGTGCTTCAAAATAGCACCATGATCTTCATAATAGAGAGTTTCTTATGTTGTCACTTTCATATACTAGTGGGAATCTTTCATTATAGAACTTGGCTTGTATATTCCAATGATGGGCTTCCTCAAATGCCCTAGGTCTTCGGGAGCAAGCGAGTTGGATGCACACCCACTTAGTTTCTTGTTGAAATTTCATACACTTATAGCTCTAGTGCATCCGTTGCATGGCAATCCCTACTCACTCACATTGATATCTATTGATGGGCATCTCCATATCCCATTGATACGCCTAGTTGATGTGAGACTATCTTCTTCCTTTTTGTCTTCTCCACAACCACCATTCTATTCCACCTATAGTGCTATGTCCATGGCTCACGCTCATATATTGCGTTAAGATTGAATAAGTTTGAGAACATCAAAAGTATGAAACAATTGCCTGGCTTGTCATCGGGTTTGTGCATGATTTAATTATTTTGTGTGATGAAGATAGAGCATAGCCAGACTATATGATTTTGTAGGGATAGCTTTCTTTGGCCATGTTATTTTGAGAAGACATGATTACTTTATTAGTATGCTTGAAGTATTATTATTTTTATGTCAATATTAAAATTTTGTTTTGAATCTTTCGGATCTGAAAATTCATGCCACAATAAAGAAAATTACGTTGATAATTATGATAGGTAGCATTCCACATCAAAAATTCTGTCTTTATCATTTATCTACTCGAGGACTAGCAGGAATTAAGCTTGGGGATGCTTGATACGTCTCCAACGTATCTATAATTTTTGATTGTTGCATGCTATTATATTATCTGCTTTGGATGTTTAATGGGCTTTAATATGCTCTTTTATATTATTTTTGGGACTAACCTATTAACCGAAGGCCCAGTGTTAGTTTCTGTTTTTTTTGTTGCCTATTTTAGAGTTTCGCAGAAAAGGAATACCAAACGGAGTCCAAACGGAATGAAACCTTTGCGATGATCTTTCTTGGACCGAAAGCAATCCAGAAGACTTGGAGTTGATGTCTGGAACGCCATGAGGCAGGAGGGCGCGCCAGGGGTAGGCGTGCCCCCCCTCATGGGCCCCTCGTCGCTCCACCGACGTACTTATTTTGCCTACATATACTCTTATACCCTAGAAACATCAGAGAGAGCCACGAAACCACATTTCCACCACCGCAACCTTCTGTACCCGTGAGATCCCATCTTGGGGCCTTTTCCGGCAATCTGACGGAGGGGGAATCGATCACGGAGGGCTTCTACATCAACACCATTGCCTCTCCGATGAAGCATGAGTAGTTTACCACAGACCTTCGGGTCCATAGTTATTAGCTAGATGGCTTCTTCTCTCTCTTTGATTCTCAATACAAAGTTCTCCTCGATATTCTTGGAGATCTATTCGATGTAATACTCTTTTGCGGTGTGTTTGCCGAGATCCGATGAATTGTGGATTTATGAACAAGATTATCTATGAATATTATTTGGTTCTTCTCTGAATTCTTATATGCATGATTTGATATCTTTGCAAGTCTCTTCGAATTATTGATTTAGTTTGGCCTACTAGATTGGTCTTTCTTGCAATGGGAGAAGTGCTTAGCTTTGGGTTCAATCTTGCGGTGTCCTTTCCCAGTGACAGTAGGGGCATCAAGGCACGTATTTTATTGTTGCCATCGAGGATAAAAAGATGGGGTTTATATCATATTTCTTGAGTTTATCCCTCTACACCATGTCATCTTGCTTAATGTGTTACTCTGTTCTTATGAACATAATACTCTAGATGCATGCTGGATAGCGGTTGATGTGTGGAGTAATAGTAGTAGATGCAGAATCGTTTTGATCTACTCGACACGGACGTGGTGCCTATAGTCATGATCATTGCCTTAGATATCTTCATAACTATGCGCTTTTCTATCAATTGCTCGGCAGTAATTTGTTCACCCACCGTAATACATGCTATCTTGTGAGAAGCCACTAGTGAAACCTATGGCCCCCGGGTCTCTTTCTTATTATATTGCATATCTTTTATTTACATCGCATCTCGTTTACTATTTTGCAATCTTTACTTTCCAATCTATACAACAAAATACCAAAATATTTACTTTACTATCTTTATTAGATCTCACTTTTGCGAGTGACCGTGAAGGGATTGACAACCCCTTTATCACGTTGGTTGCAAGGTTCTTGATTGTTTGTGAAGGTACTAGGTGACTTGTGCGTTGTCTCCTACTGGATTGATACCTTGGTTCTCAAAACTGAGGTAAATACTTACGCTACTTTGCTGCATCACCCTTTCCTCTTCAAGGGAAAACCAACGCATGCTCAAGAGGTAGCACATAACAACATACGTTGTTCCCTTTGTCATCGGTATGTTACTTGCCCGAGATCGATCGTCGGTATCATCATACCTAGTTCAATCTCGTTACCGGCAAGTCTCTTTACTCGTTCCGTAATGCATCATCCCGTAACTAACTCATTAGTCACACTGCTTGCAAGGCTTATAGTGATGTGCATGACCGAGAGGGCCCGGAGATACCTCTCCGACAATCGGAGTGACAAATCATAATCTCGATCTATGCCAACTCAACAAACACCATCGGAGACACCTGTAGAGCATCTTTATAATCACCCAGTTACGTTGTGATGTTTGATAGCACACTAAGTGTTCCTCCGGTATTCGGGAGTTGCATATTCTCATAGTCATAGGAACATGTATAAGTTATGAAGAAAGCAATAGCAATTAACTAAACGATCATAGTGCTAAGCTAACAGATGGGTCAAGTCAATCACATCATTCTCTAATGATGTGATCCCGTTCATCAAATGACAACTCATGTCTATGGTTAGGAAACTTAACCATCTTTGATTAATGAGCTAGTCAAGTAGAGGCATACTAGTGACACTCTGTTTGTCTATGTATTCACACATGTACTAAGTTTCCGGTTAATACAATTCTAGCTTGAATAATAAACATTTATCATGATATAAGGAGAACAACTCCTCTAGGGCATATTTCCTTCAGTCTCCCACTTGCACTAGAGTCAATAATCTAGATTACACAGTAATGATTCTAACACCCATGGAGTCTTGGTGCTGATCATGTTTTGCTCGTGAGAGAGGCTTAGTCAACGGGTCTGCAACATTCAGATCCGTATGTATCTTGCAAATCTCTATGTCTCCCTCCTTGACTTGATCGCGGATGGAATTGAAGCGTCTCTTGATGTGCTTGGTTCTCTTGTGAAATCTGGGTTCCTTTGCCAAGGCAATTGTACCAGTATTGTCACAAAAGATTTTCACTGGACCCCATGCACTAGGTATGACACCTAGATCGGATGTGAACTCTTTCATCCAGACTCCTTCATTTGATGTGTCTGAAGCAGCTATGTACTCCGGTTCACACGTAGATCCCGCCACGACGCTCTGCTTGGAACTGCACCAACTCACAGCTCCACCATTCAATAAAAATACGTATCCGTTTGTGACTTAGAGTCATCCGGATCAGTGTCAAAGCTTGCATCGACGTAACCATTTACGACGAGCTCTTTGTCACCTCCATAAACGAGAAACATATCCTTAGTCCTTTTCAGGTATTTCAGGATGTTCTTGACCGCTGTCCAGTGATCCACTCCTGGATTACTTTGGTACCTCCATGCTAAACTAATAGAAGGCACACATCAGGTCTGGTACACAACATTGCATACATGATAGAACCTATGGCTGAAGCATAGGGAATGACTTCCATTTTCTCTCTATCTTTTGCACTGGTCGGGCATTGAGTCTAACTCAACTTCACACCTTGTAACATAGGCAAGAACCCTTTCTTTCCTTGATCCATTTTGAACTTCTTCAAAACTTTATCAAGGTATGTGCTTTGTGAAAGTCCAATTAATCATCTTGATCTATCTCTATAGATCTTGATGCCTAATATATAAGCAGCTTCACCGAGGTCTCTCATTGAAAAATTCTTATTCAAGTATCCTTTTATCCTATAAAGAAATTCAGTATCATTTCCGATCAACAATATGTCATCCACATATAATATCAGAAATGCTACAGAGCTCCCACTCACTTTCTTGTAAATACAGGCTTCTCCAAAAGTCTGTATAAAACCATATGCTTTGATCACACTATCAAAAGCGTATATTCCAACTCCGAGAGGCTTGCACCAGTCCATAAATGGATCGATGGAGCTTGCACACTTTGTTAGCACCTTTTGGATCGACAAAACCTTCTGGTTGCATCATATACAACTCTTCTTTAAGATATCCATTAACGAATGCAAATTTGACATCCATTTGCCAAATTTCATAATTATAAAATGCGGCAATTGCTAACATGATTCGGACGGACTTAAGCATCACTACGGGTGAGAAGGTCTCATCGTAGTCAACTCCTTGAACTTGTCGAAAACCTTTCGCAACAAGTCGAGCTTTGTAGACAGTAATATTACCGTCAGCGTCAGTCTTCTTCTTGAAGATCCATTTATTCTCTATGGCTTGCCAATCATCGGGCAAGTCAACCAAAGTCCATACTTTGTTCTCATACATGGATCCCATCTCAGATTTCATGGCCTCAATCCATTTCGCGGAATCTGGGCTCATCATCGCTTCCTCATAGTTCGTAGGTTCGTCATGGTCAAGTATTTAGATAGTGCCCTATTTAACGTGAATGCAGCCGTCTCTAGAGCATAACCCCAAAACGATAGCGGTAAATCAGTAAGAGACATCATAGATCGCACCATATCTAATAAAAACGATTACGACGTTCGGACACACCATTACGCTGTGGTGTTCCTGGTGGCGTGAGTTGCGAAACTATTCTGCATTGTTTCAAATGCAGACCAAACTCGTAACTCAAATATTCTCCTCCACGATCAGATCGTAGAAACTTTATTTTCTTGTTACGATGATTTTCCACTTCACTCTGAAATTCTTTGAACTTTTCAAATGTTTCAGACTTATGTTTCATCAAGTAGATATACCCATATCTGCTCAAATCATCTGTGAAGGTCAGAAAATAACGATACCCGCCGCATACATCAGTATGTATTATTTCCAACAAGCATCAAGTGATTCATAATCAAGTGATTCCAAAAGCCCATCAGCATGGAGTTTCTTCATGCGCTTTACACCAATATGACCTAAACGGTAGTGCCACAAATAAGTTGCACTATCATTATTAAACTTATATCTTTTGGCTTCAATACTATGAATATGTGTATCACTACTATCAAGATTTAGTAAAAATAGACCACTCATCAAGGGTGCATGACCATAAAAGATATTACTCATATAAATAGAACAACCACTATTCTCTGATTTAAATGAATAACCGTCTCGCATCAAACAAGATCCAGATATAATGTTCATGCTTAACGCTGGCACCAAATAACAATTATTCAGGTCTAAAACTAATCCCGAAGGTAGATGTAGATGTAGCGTGCCGACAACGATCATATCGACTTTGGAACCATTTCCCACGCGCATCGTCACCTCGTCCTTAGCCAATCTTCGCTTAGTTCATAGCCCCTGTTTCGAGTTGCAAATATTAGCAACAGAACCAGTATGAAATACCCAGGCGCTACTGCGAGCATTAGTAATGTACACATCAATAACATGTATATCAAATATACCTTTCACTTTGCCATCCTTCTTCTCCGCCAAATACTTGGGGCAGTTCCGCTTCCGGTGACCAGTCCCTTTGCTGTAGAAGCACTTAGTCTCAGGCTTAGGTCCAGACGTGGGCTTCTTCCCTTGAGCAGCAACTTGTTTGTCGTTCTTCTTGAAGTTCTCCTTCTTTCCTTTGCCCTTCTTCTTGAAACTAGTGGTCTTATTGACAATCAACACTTGATGCTCCTTCTTGATTTCTACCTCCGCAGCCTTTAGCATTGCGAAGAGCTCGGGAATCGTCTTATCCATCCCTTGCATATTATAGTTCATCATGAAGCTCTTGTAGCTTGGTGGCAGTGATTGAGGAACTCTGTCAGTGACACTATCAACTGGAAGATTAACTCCCAGCTGAGTCAACTGATTGTGGTACCTAGACATTCTGAGTATATGCTCACTGACAGAACTATTCCCCTCCATTTTGCAGCTATAGAACTTATTAGAGACTTCATATATCTCAATCCGGGCATTTTATTGAAATATTAACTTCAACTCCTGAACATCTCATATGCTCCATGACGTTCAAAACGTCGTTGAAGTCCCGGTTCTAAGCCGTAAAGCATGGCACACTGAACTATCGAGTAGTCATCAGCTTTGCTCTGCCAGACGTTCATAACATCTGGCGTTGCTCCTGCAGCGGGTTTGGCACCTAGCGGTGCTTCCAGGATGTAATTCTTCTGTGTAGCAATGAGGATAATCCTCAAGTTACGGGCCTAGTCCGTGTAATTGCTACCATCATCTTTCAACTTAGCTTTCTCTAGGAACGCATTAAAATTCAACGGAACAACAGCACGGGCCATTTATCTACAACAACATAGACATGAAAAATACTATCAGGTACTAAGTTCATGGTAAATTAAAGTTCAATTAATCATATTACTTAAGAACTCCCACTTAGATAGAAATCCCTCTAATCATCTAAGTGATCGCGTGATCCACATCAACTAAACCATGTCCGATCATCATGTGAGATGGAGTAGTTTTCAATGGTGAACATCACTATGTTGATCATATCTGCTATATGATTCACGCTCGACCTTTCGGTCTCAGTGTTCCGAGGCCATATCTGCATATGCTAGGCTCATCAAGTTTAACCCGAGTATTCTGCATGTGCAAAACTGGCTTGCACCCATTGTATGTGAACGTAGAGCTTATCACCCGATCATCACGTGGTGTCTCAGCACGACGAACTGTAGCAATGGTGCATACTCAGGGAGAATACTTATACCTTGAAATTTAGTGAGAGATCATCTTATAATGCTACTGCCGTACTAAGCAAAACAAGATGCATAAAGGATAAACATCACTTGCAATCAATATAAGTGATATGATACGAACATCATCATCTTGTGCCTTCGATCTCCATCTCCAAAGCACCGTCATGATCACCATCGTCACCGGCTTGACACCTTGATCTCCATCGAAGCATCGTTGTCGTCTCGCCAACTATTGCTTCTACGACTATCGCTACAGCTTAGTGATAAAGTAAAGCAATTACATGGCGATTGCATTTCATACAATAAAGTGACAACCATATGGCTCCTGCCAGTTGCCGATAACTGTGTTACAAAACATGATCATCTCATACAACAATTTATATAATCACGTCTTGACCATATCACATCACAACATGCCCTCCAAAAACAAGTTAGACGTCCTCTACTTTGTTGTTGCAAGTTTTACGTGGCTACTACGGGCTTAGCAAGAACCGTTCTTACCTACGCATCAAAACCACAACGATTTTTCGTCAAGTTTGCTGTTTTAACCTTCAACAAGGACCGGGCGTAGTCACACTCGATTCAACTAAAGTTGGAGAAACAGACACCCACTAGCCACCTATGTGCGAAGCACGGCTGTAGAACCTGTCTCATGAACGCGGTCATGTAATGTCGGTCTGGGCCGCTTCACCCAACAGTACCGCCAAATCAAAGTATGACATGTTGGTAAGCAGTATGACTATTATCGCCCAGAACTCTTTGTGTTCTACTCGTGCATATAACATCTAAGCATAGGTCTGGCTCGGATGCCACTGTTGGGGAACATAGTATTTCAAAAAAATTCCTACGATCATGCAAGATCTATCTAGGAGAAGCATAGCAACGAGCGGGGAGAGTGTGTCCACGTACCCTCGTAGACCGAAAGCGGAAGCGTTAAGTAACGCGGTTGATGTAGTCGAACGTCTTCGCGACCCAACCGATCAAGTACCGAATGCACGGCACCTCCGTGATCTGCACACGTTCAGCTCGGTGACGTCCCTCGAACTCCTAGATCCAGCTGAGGTCGAGGGAGAGTTTCGTTAGCACGACGGTGATACGTCTCCAACATATCTATAATTTTTGATTGTTCCATGCTATTATATTATCTGTTTTGGATGTTCAATGGGCTTTATTATACACTTTTATATTATTTTTGGGACTAACCTATTAACTGGAGGCCCAGCCCAAATTGCTGTTTTTTTGCCTATTTCAGTGTTTCGCCGAAAAAGAAAATCAAACGGAGTCCAAACGGAATGAAACCTTCGGGAGCGTGATTTTTGGAACAAACGTGATCCAGAGGACTTGGAGTGGACGTCAAGCAACCAACAAGGAGGCCACGAGGCAGGGGGCGCACCTAGCCCCCTGGGCGCACCCTCCACCCTCATGGGCCCCTCGTGGCTCCACCGACCTACTTCTTCCTCCTATATATACCTATGTACCCCGAAACCATCGAGGGGCACCACGAAAACCTAATTCCACCACCGCAACCATCTGTACCCGTGAGATCCCATCTTGGGGCCTTTTCCGGTGCTCCACCGGAGGGGGCATTGATCATGGAGGGCTTCTACATCAACACCATAGCCTCTCCGATGATGTGTGAGTTATTTACCTCAGACCTTCGGGTCCATAGTTATTAGCTAGATGGCTTCTTCTCTCTCTTTGGATCTCAATACAAAGTTCTCCTTGATTCTCTTGGAGATCTATTCGATGTAATCTTCTTTTGCGGTGTGTTTGTCGAGATCCGATGATTTGTGGGTTCATGATGAAGATTATCTATGAACAATATTTGAATCTTCTCTGAATTCTTTTATGTATGATTGGTTATCTTTGCAAGTCTCTTCGAATTATCAGTTTGGTTTGTCCTACTAGATTGATCTTTCTTGCATTGGGAGAAGTGCTTAGCTTTGGGTTCAATCTTGCGGTGCTCGATCCCAGTGACAGTAGGGGAAAAGACACATATTGTATTGCTGCCATCGAGGATAAAAGATGGGGTTTATATCATATTGCATGAGTTTATCCCTCTACATCATGTCATCTTGCTTAAAGCGTTACTCCATTCTTATGAACTTACTACTCTAGATGGATGCTGGATAGCGGTCGATGTGTGGAGTAATAGTAGTAGATGCAGGCAGGAGTCGGTCTACTTGTCACGGACGTGATGCCCATATACATGATCATACCTAGATATTCTCATAACTATGCTCAGTTCTATCAATTGCTCGACAGTAATTTGTTTACCCACCGTAAATACTTATGCTATCTTGAGAGAAGCCACTAGTGAAACCTATAGCCCCCGGGTCTATTTTCCATCATATTAATCTCTCGTCAACGAGTTATTTCTGGCGCCGTTTATGTTGCAATCTTTACTTTTAATCTTTATCATAAATATACCAAAAATAATATCTTATCATCTCTATCAGATCTCACTTTTGCAAGTGGCCGTGACAACCCCTTTATCGCGTTGGTTGCAAGGTTCTTATTTGTTTGTGTAGGTACGAGGGACCTGAGTGTGGCCTCCTACTGGATTGATACCTTAGTTCTCAAAAACTGAGGGAAATACTTACGCTACTTTGCTGCATCACCCTTTCCTCTTCAAGGGAAAACCAACGCAGTGCTCAAGAGGTAGCAAGAAGGATTTCTGGTGCCGTTGCCGGGGAGTCTACGCGCAAGTCAAGACATACCAAGTACCCATCACCAACTCTTATCCCTCGCATTACATTATTTGCCATTTGCCTCTCGTTTTCCTCTCCCCCACTTCACCCTTGCCGTTTTATTCGCCCTCTTTTCTGTTCGCCTCTTTTTCGCTTGCCTCTTGTTGCTTGTTGCCCTTATGGCCCTGCCTAGATTTGGTGATCTTCACCTTAAAAGGTTGGAAGAGATTGAAAGCAATGTCAGAAGCTTTATGACTTTACAATTTGAGCATAATAATTTCTTTAGAAATGATCTCAAGGAACAAAAAGGCTTTACGGAGTACATGAATAAAGAACTTGATGACATTTCTAAGGAATTTTATGGATTGAAATCTCAGATTGCTCATCTTGAAAAATTAATAGCTGAAATTTCGGATAAGCAGGCCACCCTAGTTAATAAGATGGCCGCCAAAACCGGAAAGTTTTTATGATAATAAAGATGAAGATCTAAAAGTTATTGATGTGTCCCCTATTAAATCCTTGTTTTGCAATATTAATCTTGATGGGACTGGAGATAAGTCAACTTTAGTTAGAAGGCGTCCCAAAAATTCGGAGTTTTTAGATCTTGATGCTAAAATTGGTAAAAGTGGGATTGAAGAGCTCAAAACTTTAGATAGCAATGAATCCACTATCTTGGATTTCAAGGAATTTAATTATGATAATTGTTCTTTAATAGATTGTATTTCCTTGTTGCAATCCGTGCTAAATTCTCCGCATGCTTATAGTCAAAATAAAGCTTTTACTAAACATATTGTTGATGCTTTGAAGCAATCTTATGAAGAAAAACTTGAGTTGGAAGTTTCTATCCCTAGAAAACTTTATGATGAATGGGAACCTACAATTAAAATTAAAATTAAAGATCATGAATGCTATGCTTTGTGTGAGTTGGGTGCTAGTGTTTCCACGATCCCAAAAACTTTGTGTGATTTGTTAGGTTTCCGTGAATTTGATGATTGTTCTTTAAACTTGCACCTTGCGGATTCCACCATTAAGAAACCTATGGGAATAACTAATGATGTTCTTATTGTTGCAAATAGGAATTATGTGCCCGTAGATTTCATTGTTCTTGATATAGATTGCAATCCTTCATGTCCTATTATTCTTGGTAGACCTTTCCTTAGAACAATTGGTGCAATCATTGATATGAAGGAAGGGAATATTAGATTCCAATTTCCGTTAAGGAAAGGCATCGAACACTTCCCTAGAAATAAAATTAAATTACCATATGAATCTATTATGAGAGCCACCTATGGATTGCCTACCAAAGATGGTAATACCTAGATCTATCTTCGGTTTTATGCCCAGCTAGGGGTGTCAAACGATAGCGCTTGTTGGGAGGCAACCCAATTTTATTTCAGTTTTTGCTTTTTGGTTCTGTTTAGGAATAAATAATCCATCTAGCTTCTGTTTAGATGTGGTTTTGTGTTTTAATTAGTGTTTGTGCCAAGTAGAACCTTTGGGAAGACTTGGGGAAAGTCTTTGCGATCTTGCTGTAAAAACAGAAACTTTAGCGCTCACGAGATTAGCTACAACTTTTTATTCGAGAGCGATATTTAGTTGATTCTTTTTGCATATGATTAATAGATAAATTTCTCACGTCCAGCAGTCTATTTTAGAATTTTTGGAGTTCCAGAAGTTTGCTTTAGTTACAGATTACTACAGACTGTTCTGTTTTTGACAGATTCTGTTTTTTGTGTGTTGTTTGCTTATTTTAATGAATCTATGGCTAGTAATGGAGTTTATGAACCATAGAAAAGTTGGAATACATTAGATTTAACGCCAATATAAATAAATAATGAGTTCATTACAGTACCTTGAAGTGGTGTTTTGTTTTCTTTCGCTAACGGAGCTCACGAGATTTTCTGTTAAGTTTTGTGTTGTGAAGTTTTCAAGTTTTGGGTAAAGCTTTGATGTATTATAGAACAAGGATTGGCAAGAGCCTAAGCTTGGGGATGCCCAAGGCACCCCAAGGTAAAATTCAAGGACAACCAAAAGCCTAAGCTTGGGGATGCCCCGGAAGGCATCCCCTCTTTCGTCTTCGTCTATCCGTAACTTTACTTGGGGCTATATTTTTATTCATCACATGATATGTGTTTTGCTTGGAGCGTCTTGTATGATTTGAGTCTTTAATTTTTAGTTTGTCACCATCATCCTCGCTGTACACACCTTTTGAGAGAGACACACATGATTCAGAATTTCTTAGAATACTCTATGTGCTTCACTTATATCTTTTGAGCTATATAGTTTTTGCTCTAGTGCTTCACTTATATCTTTTAGAGCACGGTGGTGGTTTTATTTTATAGAAATTATTGATCTCTCATGCTTCACTTATATTATTTTGAGAGTCTTAAACAACATGGTAATTTGCTGTAATTGTGAGATAGGCATCCAAGATGAGCATAATAAAAACTTCCATATTGAGTTCATTGAATATCATGAGAAGTTTGATACTTGATAAGTGTTTTGAGATATAAAGATGGTAATATTAGAGTGTGCTAGTTGAGTAATTGTGAAATTGAGAAATACTTGTGTTAAGGTTGGCAAGTCCCGTAGCATGCACGTATGGTAAAAGTTGTGTGACAATTTTGACACATAAGGTGTTCTTTTATTGCTTTCCTTATGAGTGGCGGTCGGGGACGAGCGATGGTCTTTTCCTACCAATTTATCCCTCTAGGGGCATGCGTAGTAGTACTTTGCTTCGAGGGCTAATAAACTTTTGCAATAAGTATATGAGTTCTTTATGACTAATGTGAGTCCATGGATTATACGCACTCTCAACCTTCCACAATTTTCTAGCCTCTATGGTACCGTGCATTGCCCTTTCTCGCCTTGAGAGTTGGTGCAAACTTCACCGGTGCATCCAAACCCCGTGATATGATACTCTCTATCACACATAAACCTCCTTATATCTTCCTCAAAACAGCCACCATACCTACCTATCATGGCATTCCCATAGCCATTCCGAGATATATTGCCATGCAACTTTCCACCGTTCCGTTTATTATGACACGCTCCATCATTGTCATATTGCTTTGCATGATCATGTAGTTGACATCGTATTTGTGGCAAAGCCACCATTCATAATTTTTCATACATGTCACTCTTGATTCATTGCATATCCCGGTACATCGCCGGAGGCATTCACATAGAGTCATATTTTGTTCTAAGTATTGAGTTGTAATTCTTGAGTTGTAAGTAATAAAAGTCACATAGAGTCATATTTTGTTCTAAGTATTGAGTTGTAATTCTTGAGTTGTAAGTAAAAAAAGTGTGATGATCATCATTATTAGAGCATTGTCCCATGTGAGGAAAGGATGATGGAGACTATGATTCCCCCACAAGTCGGGATGAGATTCCGGACTAGATAAAGAAAGAGGCCAAAAAAAGAGAAGGCCCAAGAAAAAAAAGAAAAAAAAGAAAAAAATGAATGACAGAAAAAGAGAGAAGGGACAATGTTACTATCCTTTTTCCACACTTGTACTTCAAAGTAGCACCGTAATCTTCATGATAGAGGGTCTCCTATGTTGTCACTTTCATATACTAGTGGGAATTTTTCATTATAGAACTTGGCTTGTATATTCCAATGACGGGCTTCTTCAAAATGCCCTAGGTCTTCGTGAGCAAGCAAGTTGGATGCACATCCACTTAGTTTCTTTTGTTGAGCTTTCATATATTTATAGCTCTAGTGCATCCGTTGCATGGCAATCCCTACTCCTCTCATTGACATCAATTGATGGGCATCTCCATAGCCTATTGATTAGCCACGTCAATGTGAGACTTTCTACCTTTTTGTCTTCTCACATAACCCCCATCATTATACTTTATTCCACCCACAGTGTTATATCCATGGCTTGCGCTCATGTATTGCGTAAGGGTTGAAAAGGCTGAAGCACGTTAAAACGTATAAACCAATTGCTCGGCTTGTCATCGGGGTTATGCATGATGAGAACGTTTTGTGTGACGAAATTGAAGCATGGCCTAACTATATGATTTTGTAGGGATAAGCTTTCTTTGGCTATGTTATTTTGATAAGACATAATTGCTTGGTTAGCATTTTTGAAGTATTATTGTTTTTACGTCAACATTAAACTTTTATCTTGAATCTTTGGGATCTAAATATTCATGCCACAATAAAAAGAATTACATTGAAAATTATGCTAAGAAGCATTCCACATCAAAAATTATGTTTTTATCATTTACCTACTCGAGGATGAGCATGAATTAAGCTTGGGGATGCTTGATACGTCTCCAACGTATCTATAATTTTTTATTGTTCCATGCTATTATATTATTTGTTTTGGATGTTCAATGGGCTTTATTATACACTTTTATATTATTTTTGGGACTAACCTATTAACCGGAGGCCCAGCCCAAATTGCAGTCTTTTTGCCTATTTCAGTGTTTCGCAGAAAAAGAATATCAAACGGAGTCCAAACGGAATGAAACCTTCGGGAGCGTGATTTTTGGAACAAACGTGATCCAGAGGACTTGGAGTGGACGTCGAGCAACCAACAAGGAGGCCACGAGGCAGGGGGCACGCCTACCCCCTGGACACGCCCTCCACCCTCATGGGCCCCTCGTGGCTCCACCGACCAACTTCTTCCTCCTATATATACCTACGTACCCTGAAACCATAGAGGGGCACCATGAAAACCTAATTCCACCGCCGCAACCTTCTGTACCCATGATATCCCATCTTGGGGCCTTTTCCGGTGCTCCGCTGGAGGGGGCATTGATCACGGAGGGCTTCTACATCAACACCATAGCCTCTCCGATGATGTGTGAGTAGTTTACCTCAGACCTTCAGGTCCATAGTTATTAGCTAGATGGCTTCTTCTCTCTCTTTGGATCTCAATATAAACTTCTCCTCCATTCTCTTGGAGATCTATTCGATGTAATCTTCTTTTGTGGTGTGTTTGTCGAGATCCGATGAATTGTGGGTTTATGATCAAGATTATCTATGAACAATATTTGAATCTTCTCCGAATTCTTTTATGTATGATTGGTTATCTTTGGAAGTCTCTTCAAATTATCAGTTTGGTTTGGCCTACTAGATTGATCTTTCTTGCAATGGGAGAAGTGCTTAGCTTTGGGTTCAATCTTGCGGTGCTCAATCCCAGTGACAGTAGGGGAAACGACACGTATTGTATTGTTGCCATCGAGGATAAAAAGATGGGGTTTATATCATATTGCATGAGTCTATCCCTCTACATCATGTCATCTTGCTTAAAGCGTTACTCCGTTCTTATCAACTTAATACTCTAGATGCATGCTGGATAGCGGTCGATGTGTGGAGTAATAGTAGTAGATGCAGGCAGGAGTCGGTCTACTTGTCACGGACGTGATGCCTATATACATGATCATACCTAGATACCCACCATAAATATTTATGCTATCTTGAGAGAAGCCACTAGTGAAACCTATGGCCCCCGGGTCTATTTTCCATCATATTAATCTCCCGTCAACGAGTTATTTCTGGCTCTTTTTATTTTGCAATGTTTACTTTTAATCTTTATCATAAAAATACCAAAAATAATATCTTATCATCTCTATCAGATCTCACTTTTGCAAGTGGCCGTGACAACCCCTTTATCGCGTTGGTTGCAAGGTTCTTATTTGTTTGTGTAGGTACGAGGGACTTGAGCGTGTCCTCCTACTGGATTGATACCTTGGTTCTCAAAAACTGAGGGAAATACTTACGCTACTTTGCTGCATCACCCTTTCCTCTTCAAGGGAAAACCAACGCAGTGCTGAAGAGGTAGCAGACGGCGTGTTGACGGTGCTGATGAAGTTACCGACGCAGGGCTTCGCCTAAGCACTACGACAATATGACCGAGGTGGAAATATGTGGAGGGGGCACGGCACACGGCTAAGAATCAACTTGTGTGTCTATGGGGTGCCCCTCCCCCGTACATAAAGGAGGGGAGGAGGGCGCCGGTCGGCCTCATGGTGCGCCCCCAAGGGGGGATTCCTACTCCTACTAGGAGTAGGTTCCCCCCTTTCCTAGTCCAACTAGGAGGGGGAAGGAAGGGGAAGAAGGAAAGGGGGCCGGCCCCCCTCCCCAATTCGGATTAGGCTTGGGGGGGCGCCCTGTTGGGGAACGCAGTAATTTAAAAAAATATCCTACACAGACGCATGATCCCTCTAGGTGATGCATAGCAACAAGAGGGGAGAGTGTTGTCCACGTACCCTCGTAGACCGAAAGCGGAAGCGTTATGACAACGCGGTTGATGTAGTCGTACGTCTTCACAATCCGACCGATCCTAGCACCGAAGGTATGGCACCTCCACGATCTGCACATGTTCAGCTCGGTGACGTCCCACGAACTCTAGATCCAGCTGAGGTTGAGGGAGAGTTTCGTCAGCACGACGGCGTGGTGACGTGATGATGAAGCTACCGGCGCAGGGCTTCGCCTAAGCACGGCAACGATATAACCGAGGTGGAAATCTATGGAGGGGGGCACTGCACACGGCTAAACAATCAACTTTTGTCTATGGGGTGCCCCCTCCCCCGTATATAAAGGAGTGGAGGAGGGGGAGGGCCGGCCCTATCATGGTGCGCCCAAGGGGGGAGTCCTACTCCCGATGGGAGTAGGATTCCCCCTTTCCCTAGTTGGAGTAGGAGAAGGGGGAAGGAGGAGAGAGGGAGAAGGAAAGGGGGGCGCCGCCCCCCCTTCCCTAGTCCAATTCAGAACCAAGGGGGAGGGGGCACGCGGCATGCCCTGGCCGCCCCTCTCTCTCTCTCCACTATGGCCCATTAAGGTCCAATAAGTCCCCGGGGGGTTCCGGTAACCCCCCGGTACTCCGGTAAATGCCCGAACTCACCCGGAACCATTCCGATGTCCAAACATAGCCTTCCAATATATCGATTTTTATGTCTCGACCATTTAGAGACTCCTCGTCATGTCCGTGATCACATCCGGGACTCCGAACAACCTTCAGTACATCAAAACACATAAACTCATAATACCAATCGTCATCGAACGTTAAGCATGCGGACCCTACGGGTTCGAGAACTATGTAGACATGACCGAGACTCATCTCCGGTCAATAACCAATAGCAGAACCTGGATGCTCATATTGGTTCCTACATATTCTACGAAGATCTTTATCGGTTAAACCACATAACAACATACGTTGTTCCCTTTGTCATCGGTATGTTTCTTGCCCGAGATTCGATCATCTGTATCTCAATACCTAGTTCAATCTCGTTACCGGCAAGTCTCTTTACTCATTCCGTAATGCATCATCCCGCAGTGGTCGGGCATTGCATACATGATAGAACCTATGGGTGAAGCATAGGGAATGACTTTCATTTTCTCTCTATCTTCTGAAGTGGTCGGGCATTGAGTCTAACTCAACTTCACACCTTGTAACACAGACAAGAACCATTTCTTTGCTTGATCCATTTTGAACTTCTTCAAAACTTTATCAAGGTATGTGCTTTGTGAAAGCCCAATTAAGCATCTTTATCTATTTCTATAGATCTTGATGCCTAATATATAAGCAGCTTCACCGAGGTCTTTCATTGAAAAATTCTTATTCAAGTATCCTTTTATGCTATTCAGAAATTCAGTATCATTTACGATGAACAATATGTCATCCACATATAATATCAGAAATGCTACAGAGCTCCCACTCACTTTCTTGTAAATACAGGCTTCTCCAAAAGTCTATATAAAACCATATGCTTTGATCACAATATCAAAGCGTATATTCCAACTCCGAGAGGCTTGCACCAGTCCATAAATGGATCGCTGGAGCTTGCACACTTTGTTAGCACCTTTTGGATCGACAAAACCTTCTGGTTGCATCATATACAACTCTTCTTTAAGATATCCATTAAGGAATGCAATTTTGACATCCATTTGCCAAATTTCATAATCATAAAATGCGGCAATTGCTAACATGATTCGGACGGACTTAACCATCGCTACGGGTGAGAAGGTCTCATCATAGTCAACTCCTTGAACTTGTCAAAAACCTTTCACAACAAGTCGAGCTTTGCAGACAGTAACATTACCGTCAGCGTCAGTCTTCTTCTTGAAGATCCATTTATTCTCTATGGCTTGCCGATCATCGGGCAAGTCAACCAAAGTCCACACTTTGTTCTCATACATGGATCCCATCTCAGATTTCATGGCCTTAAGCCATTTCACGGAATCTGGGCTCATCATCACTTCCTCATAGTTCGTAGGTTCGTCATGGTCAAGTAACATGACCTCCAGAATAGGATTACCGTACCACTCTGGTGCGGATCTTACTCTGGTTGACCTACGAGGTTCGGTAGTAACTTGATCAGAAGTTTCATGATCATCATCATTAGCTTCCTCACTTACTGGTGTAGGAATCACTGGAACTAATTTCTGTGATGAACTACTTTCAAATAAGGGAGCAGGTACAGTTACCTCATAAAGTTCTACTTTCCTCCCACTCACTTCTTTCGAGAGAAACTCCTTCTCTAGAAAGGATCCATTCTTAGCAACGAATATCTTGCCTTCGGATCTGTGATAGAAGGTGTACCCAACACTCTCCTTTGGGTATCCTATGAGGACACATTTCTCCGATTTGGGTTCGAGCTTATCAGGTTGAAGCTTTTTCACACAAGCATCGCAGCCCCAAACTTTAAGAAACGACAACTTGGGTTTCTTGCCAAACCACAGTGCATAAGGTGTCGTCTCAATGGATTTAGATGGTGCCCTATTTAACGTGAATACAACCGTCTCTAAAGCATAACCCCAAAACGATAGTGGTAAATCAGTAAGAGACATCATAGATCACACCATATCTAATAAAGTACGATTACGACGTTCGGACACACCATTACGCTGTGGTGTTTCGGGTGGCGTGAGTTGCGAAACTATTCCGCATTGTTTCAAATGAAGACCAAACTCGTAACTCAAATATTCTCCTCCATGATCAGATCGTAGAAACTTTATTTTCTTGTTACGATGAGTTTCCACTTCACTCTGAAATTCTTTGAACTTTTCAAATGATTCAGACTTATGTTTCATCAAGTAGATATACCCATATCTGCTCAAATCATCTGTGAAGGTAAGAAAATAATGATACCCGCCGCAAGCATCAACACTCATCGGACCGCATACATCAGTATGTATTATTTCCAACAAGTCAGTTGCTCGCTCCATTGTTCCAGAGAACGGAGTCTTAGTCATCTTGCCCATGAGGCATGGTTCGCAAGCATCAAGTGATTCCAAAAGCCCATCAGCATGGAGTTTCTTCATGCGCTTTACACCAATATGACCTAAACGGCAGTGCCACAAATAAGTTGCACTATCATTATTAAACTTATATCTTTTGGCTTCAATACTATGAACATGTGTATTACTACTATCAAGATTTAGTAAAAATAGACCACTCAGCAAGGGTGCATGACCATAAAAGATATTACTCATATAAATAGAACAACCATTATTCTCTCATTTAAATGAATAACCGTCTCGCATCAAACAAGATCCAGATATAATGTTCATGCTCAACACTGGCACCAAATAACAATTATTTAGGTCTAAAACTAATCCTGAAGGTAGATGTAGAGGTAGCGTGCCGACGGCGATCACATCGACTTTGGAACCATTTCCCACGCGCATCGTCACCTCGTCCTTAGCCAATCTTTGCTTAATACGTAGCCCCTATTTCGAGTTGCAAATATTAGCAACAGAACCAGTATGAAATACCCAGGCGCTACTGTGAGCATTAGTAAGGTACACATCAATAACATGTATATCAAATATACCTTTCACTTTGCCATCCTTCTTCTTCGCCAAATACTTGGGGCAGTTCCGCTTCCAGTGACCAGTCCCTTTGCAGTAGAAGCACTCAATCTCTGGCTTAGGTCCGGACTTGGGCTTCTTCACTTGAGCAGCAACTTGCTTGCTGTTCTTCTTGAAGTTCCCCTACTTCCCTTTACCCTTTTTCTTGAAACTGGTGGTCTTGTTGACCATCAACACTTGATGCTCTTTCTTGATTTCTACCTCCGCAGCCTTTAGCATCGCGAAGAGCTCGGGAATTGTCTTATCCATCCCTTGTGTAAGGGCATATTTATCCCTAAGATGTTTTGGTGATTGATGACAATGCTTTTGCGGACTAATCGTGTGCATTGAGTGTTTTTCAGAGATTCATCCTTTTGGCACGAGACGATTCCCTCCCCTCGGAGCTTGAAGCGAAGACGGTGTAGTCCTTTCGGATTAGTTTGGTGGACTAGTTTCATAGGGATCACCGTACTATCAAGAGGGGGTCCGTTTTGGAAAGGCTAGGGCGGAATCATCACGTACACTTCCTTTGCCCCTCCCTCCGAGCCTTTCCGTTTCGATGATGGGCTCGTTTCTCTTCTCAGTGTGCTCTCTCTGGTCCCGGCGGTAGTACCGCGGGCCGGAGCGGTAGTACCGCTTGGGTGTTACAAGCTGTAGTACCGCTCTGGAGCGGTAGTACCGCCCAGAGCAGTAGTACCGCTGGTAGCCCCCAACTGTGTGCTCACTCTGGTCCCAGCGGTAGTACCGCGTGACGGAGCGGTCGTACCGCTTGGGTGCCACAAGCGGTAGTACCGCTCTGGGAGCAGTAGTACCGCTCCAGAGCAGTAGTACCGCTAGTAGCCCCCAGCCGTAGTACCGCGGTGGTCTCGTGCTAGTACCGCCTTGATTCGAGGGCTCTTTTTCGTGTCGGGTTTTACGGTACTGGCCGCGGCTGTGGGGGGCCGTAGTACCGCTCATATGCGGTAGTACCGCCCTCCCACCGCGGTAGTACCGCTGTGGGCCAAGCGGCAGTACCGCGAGGAGGAGCGGTAGTACCGCTTATAGTGGCAAGCGGTAGTACCGCTGGCACAGCGGTAGTACCGCTCTCTGCGGGGCAGAAGTGGGGGTAATGGTTGGTTTGTTCCCCCCACTATATAAGGGGGTCTTCTTCCCCAAAGTTGACCTATCTCTTCCCCCAAAAGCTCCATTGTTGCTCCAAGCTCCATTTTCGCCCGATCTCTCTCCCTAGCCAATCAAACTTGTTGATTTGCTCGGGATTGGTTGAGAAGGCCACGATCTACACTTCCACCAAGAGAAATTTGATTCCCCCCACTTATCCCTAGCGGATCTTGTTACTCTTGGGTGTTTGAGCAACCTAGACGGTTGAGGTCACCGCGGAGCCATAGTCCATTGTGGTGAAGCTTTGTGGTGTCGTTGGGAGCCTCCAATTAAGTTGCGGAGATCGCCCCAACCTTGTTTGTAAAGGTCCGGTCGCCGCCTTCAAGGGCACCAATAGTGGAATCACGGCATCTCGCATTGTGTGAGGTTGTGAGGAGAATACGGTGGCCCTAGTGGGTTCTTGGGGAGCATTGTGCCTCCACACCGCTCCAACGGAGACGTACTTCCCTTCAAAAGGAAGGAACTTCGGTAACACATCCTCGTCTTCACCGGCTCCACTCTTGGTTATCTCGTTCCTTTACTTTTGCAAGTTTACTCGTGTTATATCTCTTACTTGCTTGCGTGCTTGTTGTCATTGCATCATATAGGTTGTTCACTTAGTTGCATATCTAGACCACCTATTTTGATGCAAAGTTTAATTTGGTAAAGAAAAGCTAAAAATTGTTAGTTGCCTATTCACCCCCCCCCCC
>NC_057799.1:124249414-124270331 GCF_018294505.1 Triticum aestivum
CCTCTAGTCAACTATATCGATCCTTTCACCTTGCATATTATAGTTCATCACGAAGCTCTTGTAGCTTGGTGGCAGTGATTGAAGAACTCTGTCAATGACACTATCATCAGGAAGCACTACAAAAAAAAGACACTTCCGTGATGATACGTGTTTGTCATAGTAGGTCACATTTTCTGTCATGCATGTACATCCATGACAATTTTATGACAGAATCAAGATAGTCATACTTGTGCTGTCGTAGAAGTGTTCCATGACATTACCAAAATTATCATCACGGAAGTGTCCACTTCCATGACGATAAATCGCGCGTCATAGAAGTGCTTTCATCAAGGGTGACTAACACGTGGCATCCACCATAACGGGACACCGTTAAGCTATCGGGTCCGGTTTTGGATCCGATAACCCGTTAACAGCCGGGACCAATGGGGATTTTCCACGTGTAAAATTCTCATTGGCCGGAGGAAACACGTGTTGGCTCAACGTTCGGACAGATGTCATCCACTCATTGGACAGGAGGCGCCTATGATACGTCGACACGTGGCACGGCCCAACAGAAGCCCATTCCGGTGAAAAGGCCGGCCCAGCTAAAGGCCCACCATGTTTTTTCAGACACTAGTGGGCTGGCCCGTTAACAGCCTGCCATGTTTTGGGTCAAATTGAGGCCCATACTAGATCAGGCCCGTTCACAGCCTGCCGCATTTCGGGCCAAATTACGGCCCATATCGGATCAGGCCCGTTAACAGGCCACTGTTCTTTTTGGGCCCATACTAAGACAGGTTTGTATTTCAGCCTGTTAAATGCCCGTTTACTAGTTCGGCCTGATAATAGTTTCGGCCTGTTAGCGACCCATGGTGCATCTGGGACGTTGTCGGCCCGGTTTAACTTTGGTCCATTTAACGGCCCATGCAGAAACTGGGCTATTTCTTGTCCGAAGTAACATTAGGCCTCTTAACGGCCCGTAGTCTTCGTGGATAAATTTCAGCCCAACTGGCCTATCGGCCTGTTAATGGCCCGTGTAATAGTTGGGTCTAATTACAGCCCGCGTTGAATCCGGCCTGCTTACAACCCATCTGATAATGGCCCGTGACACTTTTAGGCCTATGGACCGTGTAGATACCGGCCTACTTAAAGCCCATAATTTTATTGGGCCAAACAGGCCCGAGATATATTTTGGCCTGTTAACTACTCGTCCTATTTGGGCCAAACATGGGCCTTAGGCAATTTTAGCCTGTATTGGCCCGTGATTTTTTCTCCTCAACGCTAGCCCAATCTAGGTTTTAGCCTGTTAAAAGCCCATGGTATTCTCTAGCCCAGCTGGACAGAACTTTACTCAGCCTGTTAAAGGCGGGAAACAACTGTAGGTTTAGACCTTCTAATGGCCCAAGATGATTATAGGCCTAGGTTTTGGCCCATATGAGTAACGGGCTGGCCTGTAGGCCGACAACACTGAGATTCACTGAACCTTCCAGCCTAAATTATAGCATACCGACCAAGAATAAACCTAGACTATACAACAAAGAAATTACAACATATTACATCCCCTCGGCATCAAAGTTCGGCGCCAGTGATAATAAAGGGCACCCAGACAGCAGATTACATAAACTGGGCAGGTCGCCACCAGTGGAAGTTAATAGGTGGACAAAATAATAGACATAACCGACAGCACTTCAACACAGTTCAAGAAAGGTTAGCCCGGCCCAGGAGCTGCAGCGCAAGCAGCTTAGCTACCTGACGAGACTGCGCTTCTTTAGCGCTCATGTCCACCAACTTAAGCTGCATATCATCAATAAACGTCTTATACTTACGGTTAATCTTGCATAGAGATTGGAGTTCCAGTCGTATTTGAGCGGAATCATGTATTTCTGCTTGAATTTCAGACTGAAGAAGTCGAACAGATTCAGGCGGCGACTTCATCGAGCTTGTGTCACTGAGTAAGTTTGACACTACATCAAGATGTGACTTCATGGTTGTATCCCTACCCTCAATATGTGTTGCCTTCTCCTCTGGAATATGTGTTAGAGGGACAAACAATGGGTTCGTCTCACTATCATTGTGGCAGTTCTTCCTAGCAGCAGTGTTGTCACCCTAAAAGAGAAACAAGTAGGTAGATAATAGGTTTTGCACATATAAGCATCAGCGCTGTCAATTCATCTCATTTCTTTGTCAGAAATAAAGAGACACGGTTTAAAATAGCATTAACATAATAGGCATTGTTCATAGTTAAGACGGCAGGAAATGGCATTGTGCAGGAGCGGCCAGCTTCACCAGACCACTGGATTATAGATCAAGAACACAAGCATAGATGTAGTTCTAAACAACGTATAAGCATGAATGGTGAGTGCACTGTCAATTTATACCATTTCAGATTGGTAAATAAAGAGACACTATTTAAATAACATTAATATAATATGACATTGTTCATAGTTGAGACATAGCAGGATATGACATTGTGCTGTTGTTGGTAGTCTCACCACACCACTGGATTACAAATCAAGAACACAAGCATACACATAGTGCTAAAGAAGATAACTTGCCATGTTTAGTTTAATTTACATGGTACGAATAAGGAACTAGATTGTACAACTAAAGACTAAAATTGAGAAGGACAAACTTATGTTTATGTACTTCTACTTTATAAACTTTGAACAAGCAATTTGATGCAGACGACAAAAATAAACAGCATTTGCACTCATAGCTATCCAAATGTAAACAACAAAGTTTGAAGGCTCGAGGAGGACAAACTTACATTAGTAGTGAAGACATGCTCTATAAAGGCCTTGACTATATTGATGCGGGGGGGGGGGCAATTCAAGAAGTTTACCGCACACTCTTCTTCAAGAGTATTACCTTTATTCTACATTTTGTCAAGAGTAAATATATATGTGAAAATATAGGAACAAATGGCGATTATTTAACTTAAGATGCAGAGTACAAATGTAAATACAGCATACAGGCAGAAGGCACTGACAAGAGCAATGCGGAGCTAAACCTCTTCAGTAACATTGGTTTTATTCAATATTTTGGCAAGAGTAAATGTAGATCTGATGTGTAGAAAAATGGAGGACAAGGGAAAATAAGCTGCAAAGTGTACATGAAGAACTAGCTGACAAATATAAGTACAGTGATGAAGGACAACAAATACTTACAAGAACAACACAGAACTAAATTTCTTCGTAGGCATTGGGTTTATTCTACACTAATTTAAACATTAATATAGATCTGATAATTTGGAGCAAACAGTGGATATGCAAGCTATAATGCACAATGATGTCACATAATCCACCAGGTGTGAATGTAAGGATAGCGATATGACAATAGGTACTCACAAGAGCAAAGCATCGACCAGCATAGTTGCGATATCCTAGGTTTTGCGGCGCTGGTTCGATCGCCAATATACGTCGGGTGCTATGTGATTTCTTCGGTAGCACCACCTTTTTCAAGGACTTTGCTTGTACTCCTTCAGGTTCTGCAATCACCCTCTTCCTTTTGGATGTCTGAAACACAAGAACAACATTTGAATGGAAAAACATGGTATGACGACAAATGGAATAGGTGTTGATAATGGATGGGCATGGCATCTTCACATATATCATGAGTAAACTAAGCATATGGCGGTACAACGAAGCAAAAGAAATGCAAGACACCTTATGTAAGATATTTGCAACCAATAAAACCTTGCCAAATTAGAACAGGCACCTTATTGGGTGAACAGGATAGGCCATCTGCCTTTGACTCCTTGAGCTCAGAATAGTCATTAGGATCATATTCTGAATACAAATCTATAGGCCGGGAGCATGTGGGTTTCATTGCATCCACAATGAACCTCAATCCCTTGATGCCAAGTTTGTTAGCCATTGAACTGTTCCGCAATATTCTTCTGATGTGCGCATTCTTATATTCATTGTGATTACGTACAATGTATGTAAAGCAAGAAAACACAAATAGTAGTGAGATTATCTTTGTAATGCAGAGGATATTGTAATATAATAGAGGCTCCCTATAAACCCTTGTGTGCTATCACTGGATTCTGATGAGAGAGCCCATGTGTGCTATAATATGGTGAGTAGATTAATATAATCTGGCACAACTACACACAAAAATAAGCTCGCTGTTGGGGCCCCCAGATGTAAGGATAGTTGGCAGACGATAGGTTTCATAATATACCGTATAGAAAGTTTATTGCCAAACCATGATAACGAGAGCGCAGAGCCAGTAGGAAGATCGTAGTGTAGATAATAGTGGTACACCATAACCACCATAAATAAATCGGGAAAGCAGAACTGGCTGGAAAACATAGGGGTTTGCCGCTACTAATATGCAGCCTATCAATCACCTACAGGCCAGCTCTATTCATCTGAAGGCGCACAGCTGTTACTATCAGTTTAGTCTATCAAAGACCGCGCGGTTCCCACCATTTTCGGGGTATTATGGCAGACCAACTCAAAGTGCGAAATCATTTAGCAGAACCGGCCCAATAGAGGTGTCGACTACAGATGTCCCTGCTCCCCTTCCTTACAAGGAACATACTGTGCTTACGAAAGAAGAACAGAAGAGGAACATGTTAAAGAATAGAAGAGGAAGCATATTCTGCATGCCTGCATGCAAGTCGCGTGACTTTTTTCATTTGGGTCAGTCGACCATTTCAGGCTTTTGGATGAAGATCCTACTTCTCCTAACCCTTCTTCTTCCTCGTCTCTGATTCTTCCCATACAGAACACTGCACGGGCCACCGGCCGAACCACCAGCCCCCACCGCCTGTGTTCCTCCGCCACCCCCACCCCCACCCCCGCCCCCACTCGCCTCGAATTTTATTCGTTCGGCGAGGCCCCACCACCGCCCCCACAACCACCATCCCCACCCGAGCCCCTTCCTTCGCACCGGCGAACTCCAGCGAGCTCTCAAAAATCGACTGACCCAATTTTGAAATTTAGTCTACTGTCATTTAACTAGTGTGGAATATAAAAGGGGAAAACCATAAGCATTATGAGTATAGTGTTGAGCGTGCCATGGCGGATCTGAAGGTGCAAACCGGATAAAGGCAACTTCGCAACCAATGTTTGCTTTCAACTAGCAAGTAAGTGATGGACAAGAAATCAGAGTAAAGAAGTGGCGATCTATTTTCTTGTTGTGATAAATAAGTTGAGCAGATATGAAAGAGTACCGCCTCTGGTGCGGCGCCGTGTAAGCATCTGCTGAGAATTTGACGGTGCTGAGGTAGCCATGGCAGTCGGCAACGTGGAAGCAGATCTAGGAGGGTAGACGGTGGCGGCGGGGCACGGTGGACGAGACGGTCGTAGGAGCGGCGCAGGCAAGGTGGACGACGGCGGGGATGAAGCGAGCGGACGGGATGCAAGGATCCCAGTCCGAAGCAGTGGATGAGAGAGGTCGATCTCTTATAATGGCCAACGGCGTCGGGGTATCAGCTCCGGCATGGTGGAGGAGGACGGCGGTGGATGGGGTGCCGGACGGAGGAGGTTGGGGTGGAGAGGGTGTTTTGGTGCCCACGGAGTACGAATGGGGAAATGGAGGGAGAGAGGAAGGGGGAACCATGTCTTCAGGGCGCGCTTGTCTCAAATGCGAAGAAATTTATAAACTTAGCCCCCGTTTAAAATTTCCTACATCACAGCAATATTAGTCGGTTGGGGATAGGACGGTAATCTCGCATACACCGAATATTTGCCGACGAGAGTTTGTTTTTGGTGCCCACCGTGTATGAATCGGGGAGGGAGTCGATTTCAGCCGAGGAGACACTGTGTTTTGGCGCCCAGCGTGTATGAATCCGGGTGAGAGGCGGTTATGTCACGTTTGGGTGAAATTACAAACCTACCCCTATCGAAACCTATAGAAATCGAGCCGATAGGCTTTGCCTGTCAGGGATAGGCAGTAATTTCCATCTCGCAGATTTTGATTTCGGGCGGTTACTGCGACTTTCCCCGCTTCGTTCAAATTTTTGCAGAGCAAGAGTGCACGTTTACCATGCCAACTCAATTCGAATCCAGTTTGTATTCTATTTTTGTTTGGGCAGGATCCATTTGCAATTGGAATAAAACTCTATATACATCATTTTTTATATATACTTTCAAAAGCACAACACCCTTTATACATAAATATGGTTTACAAATGGCATGATCTCAGATTCATAAGGCTGTATCCATCTTAATTCGGATTTCCAAATATTTGAAACCACTTTATGTTGAAATCCAATGTATGCATTCCTCGCTAACTGTCTCCAATTAATGTGTGTTTCATGTGGGTTTTTTTACTTCTCAAACATGTATAATGTGTTTCACACACGCAACATATAGTGTAATGCCGTTTAGACATTAATTGCATATAAATCATGCATTGTCTCTAATTAAAGAATCTATGGATCACTAATATTGATAAACTATATAGCATTACACGTGTCCCCAAATTTAAATGAATATGCATGTTTCATACACCAATTTGCGTTATGATATTATGGATGTCGTGAACTCCAGTTTAAATATTTGAATCCCCTTTGATCCAGATATTCGTCTCACATAGCTATCACTCATGCTATATAGGAGTATCTCTCTAGACCTATACGTGTTCATCGTCTCTCGGGTATCTCTCGTGCTACCTGTATGTCGACAGTGATCTTTTATCTTCGCAACACACTGACGGTACTCTCTCCCTCGACCTTCATCACTCTATCTCTCTCTAAGTATATCTCGGTCCCTGCTATGTGTCTCTAACTATGATTCTCCATGTGAAATCTCTTTCTCTCACACAAACACAAACTTCGTCTCCCGGGGTCTCATTTCTCTCTACTATTCCCCTGTGTGCCACTCGCACACCCCCTCTCACACAGAGATGTCTTTCGCTCCTTAGATATGAGAAGCTACGACTCTTCCTCTTAAATATCTCTTTCTCACACACAAACACAAACTCTGTCTCCCAGGGTCTCATATCTCTCCACCATTCTCTTGTATGTCGCTCACACACACTCTCTCTCCCTAGGGATATCTTGCGTTCCTCATATGTCTCTCTAGCTATCACTCTCGTTGTGAAATATCTTTCTCTCTCGCAGACACAAAACTCCGTCTCTCGGGATCTCATTTCTCTCTGATATATGTTTGTATGTGACTCACATGCACACTCTCTCTATCTCTCTCACACCCACACACACATAACTCAGCCTTATGATCCACTCGACTCCTATCTCTAACACACACTAGCTAGCTAGCATCTTTATCTTTCTATTTATCTGTTTCTCCATCAACCTTCTTTCTCGCCCTCGCTCTTGCTTCCTATCACACACACTATATATGTTTCTCTCTACATGCAGTCAAGTGCCCTCTTTTTATCTTTCTCACACACACACATAACTTCACCCTCTGAACCACCCGGCGGTCATCTCCAACACTCAAACTAGCCGATGTCCCTCTATCTAGCATCTCTATCTTTGTATCTATCTGTAGTTTCTCCGTCAACATTTCTTTCTTGCATGCACTCTTGCTTCCTATCACCCACACTATATATGTCTCTCCATACATGCATTTATAGGTTGATCTCTTTTGCACAATCGTTGCGTCTCGCTCCCTCTTCTCACCATAGATGCATGCTCCAGCCCACGCCACTATCTCTTAAAGACAAAAACACATGCTCAATTATCGAGCCTTCTTCCCTGCACTCTCACATGCATGCATATTGTCACACCGATCTGTCCCATATCGTTGATCTTATGACTTATGTCTTCTTTCTTTTATCTCGATCATGCTCGCGCGCACTCACACACACATCCCACATATACATGTATACCTCTCGCACATGCACATTCAAGGTCTCCTATGTCTCCATACATAGTTAATTACCCTCAACTCTAACGCCACATCGAATCGTTCTCTTCTTGTGTGCACATAACTTCCGCCTGGATGGGTAAAACACACACTCACACTTAACAATCTCCTTCTAGCTACCCCCCTCTCTCACTCTTCCCCTATATCCCCAAAACCAATAAGACCATCCTTTCATTTAATTCCCGCCTACATGCACCATCGATATATAGTAGTCTTCCTCGGTGTCTCTCGAACAAACACGTTCTCTCGATGTCGACTCCTCTCACGCGCACACGCCTTCTCTTCCCTCTCTACGGGCCTTTTCTCTCTCGCACCCCCTCGTTGGTGGCCCCTGTCATACACTATGATGAAGCCACACACACTTAAATTACATCCGCCACCGAGGACCCCGCGTCACACACACACGCACCCCCCCCCCCACACACACACACTAAGACTCCATCTCACACACACATGCTCTAGGCGGAGCATTTATTCCTACCACCCTTCGTCCAACCTTACCCGTATGATAAGCAATCACCTTAATTTACTTGTATAACATGGACAAATTCCACTTTACTTTAGTAGTTAGCAAACTTATCATCTCTACTCTTATAGAAAAACGAGTTGGTGATGATGGTGTGCCTGCCATCTTGTAATATAGACCGTCCGATCTATATCTGACGGATAGAAAGCAAACTATGACAATTTTACAAAAGATACCCGCACCTCTCTCCACATTTACAGACAAGGCCTTGCCTCGTTCATCGTCCTTATCTCCCACAACCTCATTGCTGAGCAATTAAAAAAGGAAGTTTCTAGAACAATCTAGCATGGTGGTCGCTGCCGCCTGTCGACGCCGTCCATCCCCATGCCTCTGCCCAGTCCGACCACCAGTCACCACCATGCTCCACTCCTCCTCACCTTATCTCTCATCTTTCATTTTTTTCGATGAAATAGTCGAGATACCAGTTTTCCGATAAAATTCTCGAGATATCATTAGTTTTTACACATGGGATTACTCCTGTATGGGTCAATCACAACAAGTGTTTTGTAAAAAAATGCATATTAATGTTCCGTGCAATGCACGATCATCTTGCTAGTAATTATATAATGCAAATCATGAGCAGGAAGTGACATTTTTTTTACACAACCACGTTAACATGGCCACGTAAATCACTAGCTAAAGTGTAATATCATTATACTTATATCCCGATGCAAAAGGTTGAGTACATGTCCGAAGAGTAGAGTCACACACACGCACTCTGTCTCTCAGAATCTCTCACACACACCAGTTACGTGATGCCCACTTAAGCAGACACGTATGTTACAATTTGTGCACCCGCGGGTACACGTGATGGTGCGCCTTTATTTAAGCCAGACGGCGAACCCAAATAGTAGCTGCATTCATTCCCCTCCCACCGCCTCTTCTCTGGTCGCCGTAGCCCGGTAGCCATGGCCCGGCTGAGGGTAACGACATACGCCATACTCCCGTCGGAGCGGCGCTTTAATCTGGAAATTTTAGTGGTCATGCATGCATTTTTTGTGCTAGCACTCCTATATAAGGGTTGACCGGTTGCTTCCCGCGGACGTGCAAGGGCAGTGGAAGAGGAAGGAGAAGGGAAGCGGGCTATGGGGTAACATTTTTTTACCACATTTTCTTAGGAAACTGAGTGCAATAATTGAGTATTTTGCAAACTACCAGTACTACACCTGAAATGGTTCAAAACCAATCCCACCACCGCGCCCGCGTCTGATCGCCCTGGCCGACCCAACCCGCCTCCCTTGCTGGCGCGCGCTTCCCACATGAAACGATCAGCGTCGCACCGGAACGTCGGTGCCGCATTAATGCCCGGCCAGAGCGGAGGCGACCTCTCACTGGCGCCGGCTTTGAAGCAGCGCGACGGCCGAGAGAGCGCCGCTTCCCGGTGCACGCGACTGCTCCGCGTCGAGGCTGGCCATAGTTTGGATGAGTCTCCATCGTGGGGAGCCACACTAACTGCGATGATATGGAGTCCCGTTGCCCACAGTTATGGATCATTCCATCTATGAAGAACACGTGGGACTGGAACTACGAGATAGACATGTACCCAGGAGTGGACGTACGAACCTGAGTAATGTAGCGCAGTAAGTGAAGTAGAAAGGCACAAATAGTATGAACATGCATGGCATATAGGCATTTGTCTCTTACTACCACTAAATGTTGTACATGCAATGCCCAGTGATGTTATGGAGTACGTGCCTAAGTACTCTACTACTACTATATTAATTGGAGGCACATATTAGGTTTTATATTTGTTTACGTGTATGCCCCGAGACCTTCCAACTAGACGTGTCTTTCTCTCTGGGTCGCACTTTGTATCGTCCATACCACTAGTATAGTAGTACTACTATGTGTGGTCTCCGACCCAGAAGTGGAGACGCTCTACCACACTGTTCATGTCCCACTCCTTTCGTTGATGTGTGGGACATTCACCATGTGCTGTGTTTGGCACGCCTTCGCCGTAAGAGTTGAGACGCTAGCATTCATCAGCAATAAAAAATAAATATAAATCACCAGTGATACTATACCACACAGTTTCCTTGCTCCTTGATATCGAAAAGAATACTTCCATTCACCGACATGTGGGACGTCGACCATCCTGGTCCACTTGCCATGCCCGCAGAACTCCAAGGGAGAGTCACCCCGGTCGTCACGCCGCAGTAATTACTAATGAGCCGTCAAATCATAGGCCCAACCTTTCCCACTGTGAAGTTGCTCGGACGAAGGAACCATCATGACTTCGTTGAATTCCGCTTCTTGAAGAAAACTACTGTACCAGCAGTACTGCTAGCTACAGTAGTTACTCCAGCAGAGGCCTCCTTTGGTTCATAGGATAGGAATTTCATAGGAATATGAAAATCATAGGAAGTGAGATGACATGCATCTCAATTCCTATAGAGAAAGAGATGCCATTTGATGCATAGGATAGGAATTTTTCCATTGAGTCTAGGCTAATGTACTGGTAATTTGCTCTAAAAACTACAGTAGTACTGGTACATGATCGTAATTAATTAAACAAACATACGGGCGACACAGACACACACACTAACTACTAGTACTACTACTTCTCACATGCTGGCCAGACGTCATCGTTCTCCTTCCCGGCTTTGTCGGCGACACCCCATCATGCTTGGATCTCCGCCGACCTCTCCGCAGCAGCGCGTGCCTCCTCTTCTTTCTTGCGGCGGCGGGCCTCTCTTTTCTTGAGTGCTTTCTGACTTTTCCGCTCCCTTTGTGCGGCTTTGGCCGCCTCTTGCTCTACCGCCCATTCGGCCTTGGCAGCTTCAAATTCCGCCCACATAGGTGTGAGGTCACGAGTGGCGATGAACTCGGCAGGACGGGATGCCACCGCTTCCCTACCATTCTATGTGCGGTCTTGGGCGGCGAGGAACTCGGCGCGGCGGGATGCCATCACTTCCTTACCGGTTAGTGTGCGGCGCAGTGGCATGAACGACGCCTGGTGACAGCTCTGGGGTGGAGTGGCCGAACAACCGTGAAGTGCATTGGTTTTTCAAGAGCTCAAGGACAGAAGACGAAGGAAATTTGGATTCCCCTTCAATGCTGGTCATTTATTACCGAGTAAAATGCATTGGCGGTCATCGAACTTGTCTTGATAGCTCACTTTGATCATTGTATATGAGATATGGTGATTATACGGTCACCGTGCTCAGCGTATAGCTTCATATTTGTCTGGTTGACCAATCAAACAGTCCGCATGTGCCTCATCAGCTTGTGTTCTTTATCTATCTATCTATGCGGGCCTACCTGTCAGTGGAGAAAGAAATAAAAACCAAAATTATGCATATGTGACATTACTGTTTAGACGTTTGCTGGAGGCCTCCGCGAACACCGGGCATGTATTCACCTGGCTCAACACCAACGGCCATACTCATGACTCGGCGCCTTGCTCAGGTATATCGTCCATCACAACAACAATCTATAAAACAGCCTAGCTAGAAAGGGTACTATGGTACGGAGTATATACTATCGTGAGCAACCGATCATAGTGCCACTGCACACGAGTGTGTGTCTGATCGATTCGTCCATTATTCATAAGTTATGCATGGTTATGTGGTGTCTAATGGTGGTCGTCGAAGGCTAGCTGGCGACAAGAGCGGTTGCATGGATGCCTGGTTGTCAATACGTGCCGCATACGCTTCAAAGGCTCGTCATCCATGAGTTCACATTTTACCACCACGCTAGCGTCTGACCGCCCTGGCCTACCGAAACCCCTTCCATCGCTAGCGCGCTCTTCCCGCCTGAAACGGTCACCGTCTCTCTAGAACATCAACGCCGCATTCACCGGCCATAACTGCAGGTGCAGTTGGTGTGCCACTGACATGCGGGCCAGATGCCCGTTGGGCCCACATGCCAGTGATACAACGCACCTGCGGTTAAGTCACTGAAGACGCGTCCGCATTCACGCCCGATGAGATGATACGTCTCCAACGTATCTATAATTTAGCTTGTTCCATGCTATTATATTATCTGTTTTGGATGTTTAATGGGATTTATTATGCTCTTTTATATTATTTTTGGGACTAACCTATTAACCGAAGGCCCAGTGCAAATTGCTGTTTTTTGCCTATTTCAGTGTTTCTTAGAAAATGAATATCAAACGGAATCCAAACAGAACGAAACCTTCGCGAGGATCTTTTTTGGAACAAACGCAATCCACGAGACTTGGAGTGGAAGTCAAGGAAGCAACGAGGCGGCCACGAGGCAGGAGGGCGCGCCCCCCACCCTCGTGGGCCCCTCGTAGCTCCACCGACCTACTTCTTTCGCCTATATATACTCTTATACCCTGAAAACATCCAGGGGAGCCACGAAACCACTTTTCCACCGCCGCAACCTTCGGTACCCGTGAGATCCCATCTTGGGGCCTTTTCCGGCTATCTCCCGGAGGGGGATTCGATCACGGAGGGCTTCTACATCAACACCATAGCCTCTCCGATGATGTGTGACTAGTTTACCACAGACCTACGGGTCCATAATTATTAGCTAGATGGCTTCTTCTCTCTCTTTGGATCTCAATACAAAGTTCTCCTCGATGATCTTGGAGATCTATTCGATGTAATACTCTTTTGCGGTGTGTTTGCCGAGATCCGATGAATTGTGGGTTTATGAAATTGATTATCTATGAATATTATTTGGTTCTTCTCTGAATTCTTATATGCATGCTTTGATATCTTTGCAAGTCTCTTCGAATTATCGGTTTAGTTTGGCCTACTAGATTGATCTTTCTTGCAATGGGAGAAGTGCTTTGCTTTGGTTTCAATCTTGCGGTGCTCGATCCGAGTGACAGAAAAGGAAACGACACGTATTGTATTGTTGCCATCGAGGATAAAAAGATGGGGTTTATATCATATTGCTTGAGTTTATCCCTCTACATCATGTCATCTTGCCTAATGTGTTACTCCGTTCTTATGAACTTAATACTGTAGATGCATGTAGGATAGCGGTCGATGTGTGGAGTAATAGTAGTAGATGCAGAATCATTTTGGTCTACTTGACATGGACGTGATGCCTATATTCATGATCATTGCCTTAGATATCATCATAACTATGCACTTTTCTATCAATTGCTCGGCAGTAATTTGTTCACCCACCGTAATACATGCTATCATGAGAGAAGCCACTAGTGAAACCTATGGCCCCCGGGTCTATTTTACATCCTATTAGTTACCCGTCAACTTGCAAATTTCTGTCGCCATTTATTTTGCAATCTTTACTTTCCAATCTATACAACAAAAATACCAAAAATATTTCTCTTATTATCTTTATCAGATCTCAGTTTTGCAAGTGGCCGTAAAGGGATTGACAACCCCTTTATCGCGTTGGTTGCAAGGTTCATGATTGTGTGTGCAGGTACTAGGTGACTCGCGTGTAGTCTCCTACTGGATTGATACCTTGGTTCTCAAAAACTGAGGGAAATACTTACGCTACTTTGCTGCATCACCCTTTCCTCTTCAAGGGAAAACCAACGCATGCTCAAGAGGTAGCAAGAAGGATTTCTGGCGCCGTTGCCGAGGAGATCTGCGCACAAGTCAAGACATACCAAGTACCCATCACAAACTCTTATCCCTCGCATTACATTATTTTCCATTTTCCTATCGTTTTCCTCTCCCCCACTTCACCTTTGTCGTTCTATTTGCCCTTTTCCGTTCGCTTCTTTTTGCTTACCTTTTGTGTGTTCGCTCTTTCTGCGATTTGTTGCCATCATGTCTGAAACTAGGAAGGTTATCATTGATAAGGATAATAGTAATAGCGGGGGAAACTTTGATGCTTTTGATGATCCTCATGAAGAACTTACTATTTTACACACTAAAAAGTTTCGGATTGGTATTGGTAATATTATTGGGAAAGGAGTTATTCAAGATTTCTTTACTTGTGTTGGTGCCCTGTCCACTATGGGAGGGTCTATTCTTCATAAGACTAGTAGTCTTGCGGATGCTATATCTTTGCTCGTAGTTGAACTCGAAAGACAGTTTATTCATATGCATCCTGATACGTCTCCAACGTATCTATAATTTTTTATTGTTCCATGCTATATTATATTCTGTTTTGGATGTTTAATGGGCTTTATTATACACTTTTATATTATTTTTGGGACTAACCTATTAACCGGAGGCCCAGCCCAAATTGTTGTTTTTTTGCCTATTTTAGTGTTTCACAGAAAAAGAATATCAAACGGAGTCCAAATGGAATGAAACCTTCGGGAACGTGATTTTTGGAACAAACGTGATCCAGAGGACTTGGAGTGGACGTCAATAAATCACCGAGGAGGCCACGAGGTAGGGGGCGCGCCCTCCACCCTCGTGGGCCCCTCGTGGCTCCACCGACCTACTTCTTCCTCCTATATATACCTACGTATCCCCAAACCATCAGAGGCATCCATGAAAACCTAATTCCACCGCCGCAACCTTCTGTACCCGTGAGATCCCATCTTGGGGCCTTTTCCGGCGTCCTGCCGGAGGGGGCATTGATCATGGAGGGCTCCTACATCAGCACCATAGCCTCTCCGATGATGTGTGAGTAGTTTACATCAGACCTTCGGGTCCATAGTTATTAGCTAGATGGCTTCTTCTCTCTCTTTGGATCTCAATACAAAGTTCTCATCGATTCTCTTGGAGATCTATTTGATGTAACTCTTCCTTTGCAGTGTGTTTGTCGAGACTGATGAATTGTGGGTTTATGATCAAGATTATCTATGAACAATATTTGAATCTTCTCTAAATTCTTTTATGTATGATTGGTTATCTTTGCAAGTCTCTTCGAATTATCAGTTTGGTTTGGCCTACTAGATTGATCTTTCTTGCAATGGGAGAAGTGCTTAGCTTTGGGTTCAATCTTGCGGTGTCCTTTCCCAGTGACAGCAGGGGCAGCAAGGCACGTATTGTATTGTTGCCATCGAGGATAAAAAGATGGGGTTTATATCATATTGCATGAGTTTATCCCTCTACATCATGTCATCTTTCCTAATGTGTTACTCCATTCTTATGAACTTAATACTCTAGATGCATGCTGGATAGCGGTCGATGTGTGGAGTAATTGTAGTAGATGCAGAATCGTTTCGGTCTACTTGTCACGGACGTGATGCATATATACATGATCATACCTAGATATTCTCATAACTATGCTCAATTCTATCAATTGCTCGACAATAATTCGTTTACCCACCGTAATACTTATGCTCTTGAGAGAAGCCACTAGTGAAACCTATGGCCCCCAGGTCTATTTTCCATCATATTATTCTCCCGTCAACAAGCTATTTCTGGCGCCGTTTATTTTGCTTTCTTTACTTTTAGTCTTTATCATAATAATTATGGTAATTCCTACAACAACTCTTATGGAAATTTTAATAAGATGCCCTCTGAATTTGAGACTAGTGTTAAAGAATTTATAATTTCTCAAAAGAATTTCAATGCTTTGCTTGAAGAAAAAATGCTTAAAGTTGACGAATTAACTAGGAACGTTGATAGAATTTCTCTTGATGTCGATTCTTTGAAACTTAGATCAATTCCACCTAAGCATGATATCAATGAGTCTCTCAAAGCTATGAGAATTTCCATTGATGAGTGCAAAGAAAGAACCGCTAGGATGCGTGCTAAGAAAGATTGCTTTGTGAAAGCGTGTTCTTCTAATTTTTATGAGAATAAAGATGAAGATCTAAAAGTTATAGATGTGTCTCCTATTAAATATTTGTTTTTCAATATGAATCTTGATAATGATGGGACTAGAGATGATCCACCTTTACCTATAAGGCGTCCCAAAAATTTGGAGTTTTTAGATCTTGATGCAAAAATTGGTAAAAGTGGGATTGAAGAGGCCAAAACTTTAGATATCAATGAACCCACTATTTTGGATTTCAAGGAATTTAATTATGATAATTGCTCTTTGATAGATTCTATTTCCTTGTTGCAATATGTGCTAAATTCTCCTCATGCTTATAGTCAAAATAAAGCTTTTACTAAACATATCGTTGATGCTTTGATGCAATCTTATGAAGAAAAACTTGAGTTGGAAGTTTCTATCCCTAGAAAACTTTATGATGAGTGGGAACCTACTATTAAAATTAAAATTAAATATCATGAATGCTATGCTTTGTGTGATTTGGGTGCTAGTGTTTCCACGATTCCAAAAACTTTGTGTGATTTTTTAGGTTTCCGCGAATTTGATGATTGCTCTTTAAACTTACCCCTTGCGGATTTCACTATTAAGAAACCTATGGGAAGAATTAATGATGTTCTTATTGTTGCAAATAGAAATTATGTGCCCTTAGATTTCATTGTTCTTGATATAGATTGCAATCCCTCATGTCCTATTTTTCTTGGTAGACCTTTCCTTAGAAAGATTGGTGCAATCATTGATATGAAGGAAGGAAATATTAGATTCCAATTTCTGTTAAGGAAAGGTATGAAACACTTTCCTAGAAAGAAAATAAAATTACCATATGAATCTATTATGAGAGCCACTTATGGATTGCCTACCAAAGATGGCAATACCTAGATCTATCCTCGCTTTTATGCCTAGCTAGGGGCATTATACGATAGCGCTTGTTGGGAGGCAACCCAATTTTATTTTTTAGTTTTTTGCTTTTTGCTCCAGTTTAGGAATAAATCTTTGATCTAGCCTCTGGTTAGATTTGTTTTTGTGTTTAAATTAGTGTTTGTGCCAAGTTAAACCTATAGGATCTTCTTGGATGATAGTAATTTGATCTTGCTGAAAATTCCAGAAACTTTCTGTTCACGAAACAATTGTTAAAATTTACCAGAACGTGATATAATATTCATTCCAATTGCAGCAGATCAATAAACAAATTATTTAGGTCGTCCTATTTTGGCAGAATTTTTAGAGTTCCAGAAGTTTGCGTTAGTTACAGATTACTACAGACTGTTCTGTTTTTGACGGATTCTGTTTTTCGTGTGTTGTTTGCTTATTTTGAATTGTGGGTTTATGATCAAGATTATCTATGAACAATATTTGAATCTCCTCTGAATTATTTTATGTAGGATTGGTTACCTTTGCAAATCTCTTCGAATTTTCAGTTTGGTTTGGCCTACTAGATTGATCTTTCTTGCAGTGGGAGAAGTGCTTAGCTTTGGGTTCAATCTTGCGGTGTCCTTTCCCAGTGACAGCAGGGGCAGCAAGGCACGTATTGTATTGTTGCCATCGAGGATAAAAAGATGGGGGTTATATCATATTGCATGAGTTTATCCCTCTACATCATGTCATCTTTCCTAATGTGTTACTCTGTTCTTTTGAACTTAATACTCTAGATGCATGCTGGATAGTGGTCGATGTGTGGAGTAATAGTTGTAGATGCAGAATCGTTTCGGTCTACTTGTCACGGACGTGATGTGTGACGCCCCCGATTTGACCGTACACTAATCATGCACGCAAATGTGTACGACCAAGATCAGGGACTCACGGGAAGATATCACAACACAACTCTAAAACATAAATAAGTCATAAGGGCACCATAATACAAGCCAGGGGCCTCGAGGGCTCGAATGCAAGTGCTCGATCACAGACGAGTCAGCGGAAGCAACAATATCTGAGTACAGACATCAGTTAAACAAGTTTGCCTTAAGAAGGCTAGCACAAACTAGGATACAGATCGAACAAGGCGCAGGCCTCCTGCCTGGGATCCTCCTAACTACTCCTGGTCGTCGTCAGCGGCCTGCACGTAGTAGTAGGCACCTCCAGTGTCGTAGGAGTCGTCGTCGACGGTGGCGTCTGGCTCCTGGGCTCCAACATCTGGTTGCGACAACCAGATAGAAAGGAAAGGGGGAAAAGAGGGAGAGAAGCAACCGTGAGTACTCATCCAAAGTACTCGCAAGCAAGGAGCTATACTACATATGCATGGGTATATGTGTAAAGGGGCATATCAGTGGACTGAACTGCAGAATGCCAGAATAAAAGGGGGATAGCTAGTCCTGTCGAAGACTACGCTTCTGGCAGCCTCCATCTTGCAGCATGTAGAAGAGAGTAGATTGAAGTCCTCCAAGTAGCATCGCATAGCATAATCCTACCCGGCGATCCCCTCCTCGTCGCCCTGTTAGAGAGCGATCACCGGGTTGTATCTGGCAC
Source organism: Triticum aestivum (assembly GCF_018294505.1). Taxonomy (NCBI): domain Eukaryota; kingdom Viridiplantae; phylum Streptophyta; class Magnoliopsida; order Poales; family Poaceae; genus Triticum; species Triticum aestivum. Next base: position 124,267,853 of record NC_057799.1, read on the forward strand.
TTGGAAGGGTGTATTTTATTCAGTATCCAGTTCTAGTTGTCATAAGGTCAAGGTACAACTCCGGGTCGTCCTTTTACCGAGGGACACGGCTATTCGAATAGATAAACTTCCCTGCAGGGGTGCACCACATAACCCAACACGCTCGATCCCATTTGGCCGGACACACTTTTCTGGGTCATGCCCGGCCTCGTAAGATCAACGCGTCGCAGCCCCACCTAAGCACAACAGAGCGGTCAGCACGCCGGTCTAACCCTATGCGCGCAGGGGTCTGGGCCCATCGCCCTATGCACACCTGCACGTTGCGTACGCGGCCGGAAGCAGACCTAGCCTAGTGGCGTTCCAGTCCAATCCGGTGCGCGCCACTCAGTCGCTGACGTCAAGAAGGCTTCGGCTGATACCACGACGCCGGGATACCCATAACTACTCCCGCGTAGATGGTTAGTGCGTATGGACCAAATGGACAGACTCAGATCAAATACCAAGATCTCGTTAAGCGTGTTAAGTATCCGCGAACGCTGACCAGGGCCAGGCCCACCTCTCACCTAGGCGGTCTCAACCTGCCCTGTCGCTCCGCCACAAAGATCCACTTGCGGGTACTCCTACGAGCCGACCCGACTTTAGTTATCACATGTGTCATGTATAAAGTATATAAGTACATACCCGTGATCACCGCCTAGGTGATCACGGCCCGATAGTATAGCACAGCAGACGGACAAGAATGTAGGGCCACTGATGGAAATCTAGCATCCTATACTAAGCATGAAGGATTGCAGGTAAAGGTATCAACAGTAGTAGCAAGGATAGGCTATGCATCAGGATAGGATATCGAAAAGCAGTAACATGCTACACTACTCTAATGCAAGCAGTATAGAGAAGAATAGGCGATATCTGGTGATCAAGGGGGGGGGCTTGCCTGGTTGCTCTGGCAAGTAGGAGGGGTCGTCGACTCCGTAGTCGAACTGGGCAGCAGCAGTGTCGGTCTCGTAGTCTACCGGAGAGAAGAGGGGGAAGAAACAGTAAATACAATGCAAACATAAGCATGACGATGCGTGACATGACAATGAACGGTGCTAGGTGTGTCCTAACGCGACAGTAGGTGGTACCGGCGAAGGGGGGAACATCCGGGAGGTATTCCCGATGTTTCGCGTTTTCGGACAAACGGACCGGAGGGGGAAAGTTGCTAGTTCGATAGGTTAGGGAGGTGTGGTGGACGAACGGACTGCGTATTCGGATTCGTCTCGTCGTTCTGAGCAACTTTCATATAGAAAACATTTTCATCCGAGTTACGGTTTAAAAGATATGAATTTTCAAAGATTATTTGAATTTCTGGAATTATTTAATTAACAGAAAAGGGATATGACGTCAGCATGACGTATGAGTGACGTCAGCGGTCAACAGTCCGGTTGACTGGTCAAAACTGACACGGGGGACCCACCTGTCATAGACAATGGGTTAACAGAAAATTAAACTAATTAATTTTTAGTTAATTAACTACTGGGCCCACCTGTCAGTGAGTGATTAGATTAATTAATTATTTTCATTTATAAAACATTTCTCTTTTCTCTTTTTTTAATTTTGCGGCGGGGCCCGCATGTCAGTGGCTGGGCCTGCCCAGTCAGCACGTTGACTGGGTTGACCCAGTCAACGGGGCCCACGGGCCCACTGGCAGTGGCACCGGGGGGGGCCAGGCCGGCCACGTCGGCGGCCGGCGCCGGAGCAACTCCGGCGACCAAAGCAGCGGCGGCCCCTCGCCGGAGTTGGCCGGAATCGCGCTACGGGGCTCGGGGAGGAGCGGGGCTAGGCCCATTCGAAAGGGCTCGCAGCGCCGCATCCAGGGGTGGCCGGGGCTTCGCCGGACTTGGCCGGAATCGGCGCCGGCGAGCGGCGGAGGCGGCGGCGCGCACGGGTGCCCGACGGAAACGAGGCTACGGCGGCCTATCGAGCAAGCGGAGGGGCTGGGGGCATCTACGCGAGGTGGGGAGTGCAACGGGCTTGAGCCCGTGACCAACAGGTCACCGGAGCCTCGCCGGCGGCGAGCTCCGCGGCGCGGCGTTCGGGCGCGCGTGGGGAAGCAGCTAGGGGGCGCGCGAGAGAGAAAAGACAGGGGAGGAGGGGGAGAGGCTCACGGCGAGGCTGTAGGGGGACGGTAGCGTGCTCGGGGAGGCTCGAGGCGGTGAAACGGGGCGGCGACCGACGGCGGCCGTGCGGGGAAGACGAGCTCGGGGAGGCCGTTGCCGTGGCTCGGAGCTCCAACGGAGAGGTGGAGGTGGTGTAGTCGAGGGCGGCGACGGCGTACGACACGGCGAAGTGGCGGTTGGGGCACGGTGGCCGCGGGAACGACGGTGAACGGCGGCGAGCACGCTCGGGCAGTGGGGATCGAAGGGGAGAGGGAGGTGGATCTGACGGGGGAGGCGCAGCGGCCGAGAGGGAGAGCGGGGGGTGAGTGGGAGAGAGGCCCGAGGAGGCGGGGGGAGCTGGC